>NW_017972541.1:60116-108942 GCF_001876935.1 Asparagus officinalis | reverse complement strand
ACTACGTAACCAAGTACAAGATCAGAACAAAGCACCGCTAGCTGTTTATGATGTCGTTGGTGAGACAATAAATATGGTACTCAATTAATATATACTTGCATTTGCTAGCTTGCTTTACTCATCATCATGGAGTTCAGTTGGAGCCCCCCTTTTATTTTGAATGCAAAAGCGCAGGTATACGTATATAATATGTGTACAGCATAAAAGGATATAGATACAAATAAGGTTTTTTTTTTTAATCCTAATTTTTGTTAGTTACAAATATGTATCGTTTATATGTGTTGATCAAACAATTACAACTATTTGATATTATATTAGCGGAGCTGACCTCTCAAACATTTTGTGTTTCAGAAAATCTAACATTTATTTATTTTAGATATGTCAAATTATATCAATCAATCTGTTTTTATTTTTTTATTTTTAAAAATTCTCATGTTTATACATTTTCCAACGTATTGCCCATATTCTTACGATCTATATAGTTATTCGATCTAGGATATTTCTCAACCGAGTGTTGTTACGAGTTTCTCTTTTATTATTTATTTACTTGCTATACAGATTAAGCTTACATTATTGACGTATGAAGAAATCCCATAATATGACAAGAATATTTTTTTTTTCCTTTATTTTTTGAAGTTAATAGAGGACATCAATATCAGTCCGCCGCAAAAAAAATAGCAAGAGCAGAGGAATCCCGTGTCAGCCGCTGCAACGACGTGCTTTTCCTCTCGGCACTCGCATTAACTCAACGGTCACTGACCCCTTTCGCATTCTTTAATCCATGTCATTATTTTAATCATATCATTATTATTGTTTGTTTATTACGTCCAAAATTAGAGAAGCAAGAAACTTCGATTCCCCATCACAAATCTAAAAACATAGGAGCGAAGGCCGCTGGCTGTGTACGTCGATCACATGACGCTACCGCTAACCTCGCTGCCTCACGTGCGCTTCCGTGGGCCCCACCCGTATTGGGCTGGGCTCCGCTGCTTTACTCACCAGGCCGCATCTAATTCCGCAACTTTTTTATGCTTCTAATTATTTGTCTGTACAGAGGAAGAGTACCGACAATTAGTTAGTTTTTGTAATAGTAACCTTGTGAACCTCCGAAATTACAAACAGGCCCATCCATTGGCATTTTTCACGAACGATCGGAGGTTATCTTTTAAGGGTTAAAAAGGTCTAAATCGGTGTCATTATTGTTTTGCTCATCAGTAAACCTCTGATTTTTTTTTCTTCATTCCACCATGTTCACTACTCAATCTTTGCGAAACCCCCGAAACTCCTTCATTAATTTTCACAAATCAAATCGTTTCATTCTCAAAATATAAATTTCTAAAAACCCTGGTCGAATGTGTTCGGTGACAGGGGGTAATTAGTAACATTGTAGGGATAAAAGTATTTTAAATAAATGTCATGTTGAAGTACATGAGATTTTTTTTCCTTTAATTAATTAATATTAAGGTGGTTTTGTGCAAGGCCCAAAGCTCGAGGGCATATTTTGAAATTTACCCTTAATTTTAGCGTGGAGGATGGCGTATTAAGCACTGGTCAATGAAATTGGATCTTAAAGCTATTGACTAAGCCGCCGTTTCATGTGGATGATCCACCGACGTCCCATGAGCTTCATAATTCTTTTAAATTGGGATGATTGAAAATCAATCACAAAGTCATGTTATTCATATATTTTCTTTTTCAAAAGTAGTTTCCAAGAGAAATTCGTGTTCGTATATTAGACTGTCAAATAGTTGGTGCGTGTTGTTTGTACTAATCTAGCTTGGTGAATATTTGGAAGCATGGTGTTCAATCCTTTCTGATTTGGATTTCTCCTTGAACTGAAGAAGAAGATGACCACCACAAAAGTATTAATCAATGTTATGCGTACAATCCTATTTTACAACCAGGTTAGTCAGACCAGTTTATGACCGACATGTTGAATTGGTTAATCAGGTACGCACTTTAACTTCTTAAAGTGTTGGATTTCTGCACTCAACATACAATACGGTTATGGCCCATGCAGTGGTGAAGACCAGGTTTTCGGTCCTAGTGGTGTCACTATAGTTCATTAAAGTAGACAATCCCAAGAATTATCCTCCCTAGTGGTGTCCTACCCTAGTGGTCTGTTCGAACGGCGGGCCGAACTGACCAGCCCGATTTGGGGTCAAAACCTAGTCCAGCCCACATTAAAGGTGGGCAAGGCTGAGTTTTGATCTAAACCCGAGACCAAATAGGCAGACCTAATTAATCCACTATAGATCCAGTCCACCAGTGGCTCGACCCTGTCTGGGTTAACTATGAATGTTTATTTTTATTTTTTAAATAAAACAAAAAATAATTTTTTTTAAAGTCCTAGAAGCCTTCTAACCCAATCTAATGACTAACACAACAATGTCCAAGCCACGTATATCTGTGTATTCTGTCAATACTTTTTAGTGATATTCTATCTTTGTGCGATATATATATATATACTACTCACACATATATATATATATATATATATAGCCTATATATTATAATATCTATATATTACTATAATATATATTATACCCCTCACCCCTCATTTTGTGTTTGGCTAGTCGGCTAACACAATCTCCCTCCATGTCCACTCCTTCAACATGGCGGAAAGCCAACATTCACCATGCGTTGATCGAGCTAGCAGGTGTGGCATATGCAACCCATTGAATGAGTCCTTGAGGCGAATTATCCGTCATCTCACTACCAAGACACAACTTTTTGTGCTTGTATCAAGCATACAATACCCATCTCTCTCTCTTCTCTCTCTTGTCTCTCGTCTCTCAATCTCCTCTCATTCTCTCTTCCTCTCTCTCGTCTCGTCTCTCTCTCGTCTTCTATCCCCCACTTCTCTCCGTGCTCAATCTCTCTCTATATATATTAAATTTTAAATAAAGAGTTTAAAATAGGAAAATAAATATAGTTGTATAAATAAAAATATAATTTAAAAAATAGAAAAAAACATCATGGGCGCCCAAGCTTATATCCGGCCCGCCATGCCCTAGGGCTGGTGTGGGTTGGCTAGGGTCCCAGTCGCCACACCGAAGATCAGAGAGGCAAGCCCCGATCGCACTCTATTCCTTCAGACAGCCACAAGTCAAACCCGGCCTGGCCTCGAACTCGATCGGTCCGTTCACTGCTCTGAATTGGCCCGGTCCATGCCTATGCCTATCTAGTGGTGCGTGTGACACCACTAAACACTATGTATCTTCACGACTGGGCATGGACCTGAACCCTAAGCCTGGGTGTAACGATATAGGTCCTTGATAAGCAATTTTAACAGGGGATTATTATGCTTTATCTCAATCCTACCCAGTTCCAGTGGCCGTTTGTCAGAAGTTTCTGACCAGTCGACTCATGACTGTCATGAGTCAACTCACGGAAGCCTAGCAGTTTTGTCAGAAGTTTCTGACCGGTCGACTCATGACTGTCATGAGTCGACCCATGTGTCATGAGTCGACTCATATATGCACATGAGTCGACTCATCGATGGTTTCCTGGTTCGTTTGGGTTTCTGTTTGTATGAATTCTTGTGGTGTTTGGGCTTGGTTATTTACCACTTTGCCATCCACGTTGTTACACCTATATAAGTGATTGTTTTAGAGTTTCTAATGAATTAGATGTAATCAAAGAGAGATTCTAATCAAGAGAGATTAGGGCTTAGAAAGAATTGAGAGTTTGTTCTCGATTCTAGTGAGATTGTGAGAGAGGAATTATAATCTTTTCATACTCATAATCTAGAGAGAGTATTTTCCTTCGTCACATACTGAATTATTCTTGTGTTTTTGTTATCCTCTTCTCAACCCATCATTAATAAATTCACGATCAAATGTGCTCGCACGGCGACTCGTATCAAATACCTTGCAGGCCAAGTAACTACTAAAGGCCAAATATACGCCACAAAAAACTTGATTGTCAGGATGGTGACATGTGTAGAGGCTGATCTATCCTAGGCAATCAGTATAAACACCACTCCTACCTAAGGTAAGAAGGAACAAGTATTGGACGGTATAACCTTTAACCTCGACTTGCCTCTACCGGCCTGGCTTAATAGTCATCTTCCTCTAAAACCCTAGCATATTTACTTACTGCTTATGATCTTTTATCAAGGATCTAACTTAGGCATCAGAAGGGCATTTGCGGACAGTTCACCATCATTTTTTGTGATTGAAGACCAACCCAAGAATAGTCAATTACACCCAAATAAGCATACGTACTTCTATCATGAAAGCTGATCGATGAGCCCTATATGACGGAGTCCAATCTGATAGACTCAATCCAGTAAGTTGATTTCTTACTCCAACAACCAAGAAAAACTTATCTCTTCAATCATATCCTTTTAGGCTCTCTCTCCTCATATCTAACTCTTGCTAGAAATTTTCTTAAAGGTGTTTGTTTGCATGCAAGTAAAAGATGGAAGAGAGAAAGTAATTTTAAGTGTTTGTTTGCATGTAAGTAGTTATAAAAGTGAAATGCAAGAAAAATTGATGCATGAGATTTAATGCAATTTTGACTTTCCCTGAAAAAGTGGTAAAGCCACATTAAAGTAACAAAAGTGATAACCAATTTTAATTAAATGATTTTAATAATATTTACTTCCTATTTTGTATCACATCATCTTCACATTGCACTTTTAACAAAAATTTTATTTTTCAAAACACTATATTTCACTAATAAATTAATTTTCAAAACACTACTAAACACCCCCCTAGTCTCTTGTTTCAAATCAAATCTTCTAATTTATGTGCCAGGATCCAAACAATAGAATCTAGTACTGTCAAACATCCCCTTAGTCTCTTGTTTCAAATCAAATCTCTCTAATTTATGTGCCAGGGTCCAAACAATAGAATCTAGATGAGGTATGGATAAAGATTATTTGTTGCTGATGATGATCGTACCACCTTCACCCACGCAATAGTAGTAGTTGTTGTTTTTTTGGGTTATTTCAGTATTAGTCCCTCGTAGCTTTACTATTTCCAAATTAGTTACCCAAATCATGGATATTCCTATTAGGTCCCTCAAATCATCACATTGCTTACAATTAAGTCCCCCTTTCTAAGTAAACATTTATTTAGATAATTTGGGTTAAGTTAAGCCTAAATCCACATGGTTAATTACAATAATGCACTTAGGTTAAGCTTTCCCCTCCGAAACCACTAATCCCCCCTCCCCTTGCCCTCTTTTATCACAATAGATGACAATAAAAAAATTCCCCTAATTTCATTTCATTCGAATCGCATTCATAATGCTATACTACCATTGATATTTTCTCAAACACAGCTAGTTAAAATGCATTAAAAAACCTAAAATGAATAGACATTCCTAACACAATGTTAAAAATATAAGGATATAATGGGAAAGTCATCACTCAAAGTTAGATTTTAAAGAAGGGAAAATGCTTCCAGCCCCCAAAAGCCAAGAAAACGTGCTCCCCCCCCAAGACTTTGTCAACGGGTGTTTTGCCCCCAAAAATAAAGATTTTGCCCCAAAACACAAAACCCACCCCAAAACACAAAACTCAAGAGATTAAAATATGTGAAGACCATAATACCCTTCTCTCTCTCTCTCTCTTATCATGATGCACTAAGATGATAGTTGAAATGATTAATAATGATTATTTTATTATTTTTATTTTTTATTATTTTTATTGTTTGTACCGAGAGATTGTTAAAATTACGGGTTAATTGTTAATGTTACGAGTTAATTGTTGAGGTTATGGGTCAATTGTTAAGGTTTTTTGTATTTTTAGAATATTCGTTGTTAAGGATAATGGTTGGTTGTAAAGGTTATGCATTGGTTGTGAATGTTACAGGTTAGTTGTTAAGGTTACGAGTTGGTTATTAATGTTACGGATTTGTTGTGTAGGTTACGGGTTAATTGTTAAGGTTACGAGTTTAATTATTAATTGTTAAGGATAATGGTTGGTTGTAAAGGTTATGCATTGGTTGTGAATGTTACGGGTTACAAGTTAATTGTTAAGGTTACGAGTTTAATTATTAATGTTACGAGTTTAATTGCTAAGGTTACGTGTTTAATTATTAAGGTTATGGGTTTAATTGTTAAGGTTATGAGAGAGAGAGAGAGAGGATCTATAACCTTAATAATTGACCCGTAACCTTAACAATTAAACCCGTAACCTTAACAATTAAACTCGTAACCTTAACAATTGACCCGTAACCTTGACAATTAACCCGTAACCTTAACAATTAAACTCGTAACCTTAACAATTAAACCCGTAACCTTAACAATTGACCCGTAACCTTAACAATTAAACCCGTAACCTTAACAATTAAACCCGTAACCTACACAATTAAACTCGTAACCTTAACAATTGACCCGTAACCTTAGCAATTGACTCGTAATCTTAACAATTGACTCGTAACCTTAACAATTAAATCTGTAACCTTAACAATAACAATTAAACCCGTAAGCTTAACAATTGACCCGTAACCTTAACAATTGACCCGTAACCTTAACAATTAAACTCGTAACCTTAACAATTAAACTTGTAAACCTTAACAATTAAACTCGTAACATTAACAATTAAACCGTAACCTTAATAATTAAACATGTAACCGTAACAATTAAACCCGTAATAACCTTTACAACCAATCATTATCCTTAACAATTAACAATTAAACCCGTAACCTTAACAATTAAACCCGTAACCTTAATAATTAGACCCGTAACCTTAACAATTGACCCGTAACATTAACAATTAAACCCGTAACCTTAACAACAAACCTGTAACCTTAACAACCAACCAATAACCTTAACAATCAATGCATAACATTTACAACCAATCATTATCCTTAACAACGAATATTCTAAAAATACAAAAATAATAAAAAACAAAAATAATAAAATAACAATCCCCTTTAATCATTTCAACATCATCACGGTAACATCATGATAAAGAGAGAGAGAGAGAGAGAGAGAGAGAGGATCCATAACCTTAACAATTAACTCGTAACCTTAACAATTAACCCGTAACTTTAACAACCTCCCAATACAAACAACCAAAATAATAAAAGAGAGAGAGAGAGAGAGAGAGAGAGAGAGAGAAGAGTATTATGATCTTCACATATTTTAATCTCTTGTGTTTTGTGTTTAGGGGGCTTAGAGAACAAAATCTTTATTTTTTGGGGCAAAACACCCGTTGACATAGTCTTAGGAGGGGGAAGCACGTTTTCTTTGCTTTTAGGGGCTGGAAGCATTTTTTCCTTTAAAGATGAATCTTTTAGATCTAGTTGTTGTTAACCACGGAGACCTAACTGTAAGCAGCGTGATGATTTGAGGGATATCAAAGAGGAATTTTCATGAAGTGGGGACTAATTTGGAAATATTGAAGATGTGAGGGATTAATATTGAAATGACCCCCGTTTTTTTGGTCTTTTCAAAAACGACGTGACGGTTGGCAATTACTGCAACAGAGTGCTAATTATCTCGACGCAAGGATCTAGTTTGGTGATTGGTCTGTTAGCAAAGACTTGGACCGAAAGATCACATCATAACTGATCCAACTCTAAACAAATCGCAAAAGAGTCCCAACTTTTTAAATCTGGAAGTGAATTCAACAGAAAAGCAATCATTAGCATTTTCGTAATAATTTCAGACTACATCAAAGCGCATCAGTCCAGCGTTATTGTTCTTTTGAGTGCGGAGACACCCATGAGCTGTGTGCTTCGTGAGGGTGATATCTTGTTGGAGGCTGAGGCTGTCACGCATAAGTAAAACAAAAGGAGGCTGTCGTGCGGTCTCGGTCTCGTTCTTGTTCTTGTAGGGCAGGAGGACCATCTCAACCTAACCCACGCCCATCCAACTTCAATCCTGCCCCACAAAACCGATGCTGTCCCCTGCGCTCGCTCCGTCCATAACATGTCATGTTATGTATAGAGGGTTTGATGCCGTAAAACGACGTTTCATTTTGTTAAACGAGTCGATCTATCTGATGTGACTAGTGGCGCTAGTTTCATAAGGTATCCCATCTCTTGTTAGTTCGTTTAGCAAGATAAAGAGTTGTTGCCTTTTATATATATACATATATAAATTAATGGGTATTTGTTATAGGGTGTTCTCTGTTTCTTACAAATATGCGAGAACAGGCTCAGTCGAGCAAGCTTCATTCTCCAAAGACGACTCGAAAGGCGGACTTAGTCGAGCAATAGATTGCTACTCAGCGATCAGCCGACACTTCCCCCGAGGACGACTCAGAACATTACTTCTCAGCATTATTTTACCATTTATGATCATCATTACGACTCCACGTCGCCCGCTGACAAGCCTCGACGGCTGCAGGATCCCCATACCACAGAAGCGACTCCACGGATTCACCCCAAACTTGGTGTGTTAGGATTTTAGAATATATAGATCAAGTTCAACGGAGCGGATCATCCACAATGTCGCTCAATCATGTGATTTTAGAGGCGTCAAGGAGGAAATCCCCTCCTATGACAAGGATACCCATTAATCTCTCTCTCTCTCTCTCTCTCTCTCTATATATATGTTATTATATTATATTATTATATATAATATATATATATATATATAATATATTTATTATATATATTAATATATATAATATAGTAAGAGAAGAGAAGAGAAACTTATGTAACTTATTTATAGTGGACGATCAACCAAACTTTCTTCCATTGATTGATCTAAGGATCCATGCAAGATTGGAATTTGATGATCCTAGGATATGCGTTGAGAGGATATATATTATATATAGGAGATTAATGGGTATCCTTGTCATAGGAGGGGATTCTCACTTGAGCCTATGTGGCACATCTCGACGCATCCTCAAAATAGAGAGAGTGGTGTGAGTTAGCTGGAGATATTGTGGGCCTATTAATGCAGGATGGTGGAGATTGTGGGAGCCACATTAGGCGACAAGGAGGAAATCCCTCCTATGACAATGATACCATTAATATCATATATATAATATTTTAGTAATATTATATATATATATATAATATATAGTAGACTCCTATCAACCTTAAGTTGATTATCCAGCAAGTTTGTAAGCCACAGCCATTTATTAATATAAAAATACCTTATTTATATAATACATGGGAATTCCCTAGGCATATAAGTGGTGTAAACTTTGGTGAGATCATACTATTTCCTATCCACTTAGTTGACATAAGTTTTCACTCTATATATTATATAATATATATATAATATATGATATATATTATATATATATATATATATATATATATATATTATATAATATAATAGGTGAAAATTGTGTAACTTAATGATTTAGGAAAATATTGTCCACCATTTTTTCATCCATGGATCTTGCTAGGGATCTTGCATGATTGGAGACTTTTTAATATTAATAATGAGTGGTAAAAGTTTGGTGGAACTAGTTCCCTATCGCACTGTAATTTGATAGGGAGTTATGCTCTCTCTCTTCTATATATATATATATATATATATATATATATATATCCATAACAGGTTATTGTTATGGTAATTTACCATCTAAAGATAAGTATCAAGAGATTATCTGCATAGGCTTAAAAAGCCATGGTCTAAACCGGCTTTAAAGCACAGCCGAGGTCAAGTCTATCGGCCAATCGAGCAGACGAGCCATCTTTTCGACCAAGAGTCATCATGACCGACTCGAAGTGCGTGATCAGTCGGTCCCTCGTAATTAAGACAACTCCTTGAGAAGATGTCTCGACCATACACTCGATCTAAAGCTCACTCGATTGCCGGGTCGTAAAGTCATAAAGACAACTCACGAACCAACCCGCCTCTACTCAAGGGATAAGACCCAACTAAACTCACATCAGATGTCACTCAACCCTACAACATTGACTAGTCCCATCAAGATCACCGCTCTGACAAATCCCCTGCACAAGCCGCTCATTCTACTCACAAGTCGCTTCTCTGGGATCGCCATGATGCTCTTCTGGGCTCGAATGACTTCCCCTCCAATCACCAACCGCCATCTGGAGAGGGAAGGATGACCGAGCAACAGGCTTATCCTCTGCCCTGCCTCATCTGTCAAATCCAGGATACTGAGAGGACTTCTCTCCTGTTGGACCCCAGAGAGGGGGTGATTAGGGTCAAGAGGCTCTAATATGCAATAAAAACTAAACACAAGCAGACCACAAAACAGAAATGCAATCAAAGTAAGAGAGATAGGGTTAGGAATCGTTATCCTTGACACGCGATGTGTTAACGAGGTTCGGCCCGCTGACCTACGTCCCCGCTCCCCACTCTCGAGGAGAAATCCACTACACACCCGGTTTGGAAGCCGGAACTTCGTCTACACAGCGATCCCACACGATCTCTCACTACACAGTTTGATCTCAACAGATCACACTCCCTCACAGTTGATCTACATAAGATCTCACTCACACAGCAGAAGAAAAGATGCAAGACTCTCTCTTTACACAGCCCCTATGACAAAGAGAAAGATTACTGAAGCTGAGAAGTGAATCACACACAAAAACAAAGAGAAAACACAGAAACCAGACTTTGAAAATTTTTCTCAGGAAAACAGCGTCTCTCAGGTTTTTGCAAAAGTTAGGGCCACTGAAGAAGAAGAAGTCTTGGGTTTAAATAGAAGAAATTAATTAATTTAAAAACAAAACCCAATCTTCTAAAATTGTATATATATATATATATATATGTATATATGTATATACATACATATGTATATATATGTATATACATACATATGTATATAGATGTATATATGTACTTATATATCTATATATATATGTTATTCCTACCAATTCAGAGAATGTTATAATTTCTGGGTCAGGTTCTGATAACTCAAATAATGTTATTGATATTGATACTCCTCCAGTAGTAGTTCCATACTGTTCTGATTCAGATAATGTAAATACAGATAATGGAGTTCAGTCTGGTTTAAATTCTATATCCTCTACAAAATCTGATTCTATCCATACAAATGCCATTTCAATGAAAGTTAATATTAATGCAGAGGATGTTATTATTGAAGGAAATTTTTCTCAGGAAAATCAGGAGGTTGATGATAATGTGGAGCTACCAAATAATGAAGAAAAATATTTGCAAAATATTTATTTGACCTCTGAAAATTATGGAACTTTGTAAAATGTTTTTAATACTAAGAACAAACTGTTTGGAAAAGGAATTTTGCAGATAGGTCCTCATACTTGTGATAAATAGTATTTTGTGAAAAATGCTTAAAAACATAAGTAACCATTCTGGAGCTGCAGTATTATTAAAGCATAATGCCTTCATTGATACTGAAATGAATTCTGATAATACTACTCATACCAACTCTATAAATTCAGGTTTTCAAGATCAAGCCAAAAAAAGCATATGGATGAATGTATCTATGCAATCCGATGGGGAAAATGTGAATGAGACAGGTATTGATTTTCCTATTGCAATTGATAACCCTGATTGGATAAATGGTAAAAATCAGCTGTTGATGAAGAAGAAATATAATCAGGTGAAGATAAATAGAGATTCTTCTTTAGGCCCTAAGAGAGTTACAAGGGCATCTTCAAATACTACCTCATGATATATAATAGCAAAAATAAAATAGCTTATAGATAGGTGCTCCCCCTATCTATGAGCTCCCCCTAAATATATGCAACAAATGAGGAGATTTCTCTCCCCCTTTGTCACCATCAAAAATGGGGTAAAGAGAAATACTAAATGTAAAATACAACTAGTCAAGCAAGCAATGTAGAACTTTCACATAGTGCATAAGCCCAAACCATTTCTTATGCGACAAAAATCATCCTCTCCAAGAGGCTTAGTAAATATATCCGCTAGTTGAGATTTTGTGTCAACAAATACTAGGGATACATCTTGTCGCTCTACATGATCGCATAAGAAATGATGGCGTACGTCAATATGCTTAGTTCTAGAATGCAAAACCGAATTTTTGGAAATATTTATGGCACTTGTGTTATCACAAAAGATTTTAATATTTTGAAAATTCAAATCATAGTCAACTAAACTTTGTTTCATCCATAAGACTTGAGCACAACATAAGCCGGCGGCTATGTATTCCGCTTTCGTAGTGGACAATGCAACACAATTTTGTTTCTTGGAAGCCCAAGAAACAAGTGAATTTCCTAAGAATTGGCATGTTCCACTAGTACTCTTGCGATCTACCTTACATCCGACAAAGTCGGCATCACAAAAACCATATAAATCAAAAGAGGTGCTTTTTGGATAAAATAGACCAAGGTTAAAAGTTTCATTAACATACTTAATGATCCTTTTAACCGCAATTAAATGAGATGCTTTTGAAGATGCTTGAAAACGTGCACATGCACACACACTAAACATAATATCGGGTCTACTAGCGGTGAGATAAAGAAGACTACCTATCATACCTCGGTATAGTTTTTGGTCCACATCTTCACCACTCTCATCCGCATCAAGCTTAACACTAGTACTCATGGGAGTAGGCGCATGCTTAGAATTCTCCAAATTGAATTTCTTCATCAATTCCTTCGCATACTTGTTTTGTGAAATGAAGATCCCATCCTTAGTTTGCTTGACTTGGAGCCCGAGAAAGAATGTAATCTCTCCCATCATACTCATCTCAAAGTGATCCTGCATAACTTTAGAAAATTCCTTGCACAAGGATTCATTAGTAGCACCAAAAATAATGTCATCCACATATATTTGAACTAAAATAAAATCATTTTTTCTTTTTTTCACAAAACGAGTGTTATCAATTGATCCTTTTGAAAAACTATTTTCAATAAGAAAACTAGAGAGGCGAGCATACCAAGCCCTAGGAGCTTGTTTCAACCCATATAAAGCTTTTTGTACCCGGTAAACATGATTAGGAAAAGCATGATCTATAAAACCGGGGGGTTGCTCAACATACACTTCCTCTTCTATAAAACCATTTAAGAAGGCACTTTTAACATCCATTTGAAAAAGTTTGAAATTTTTAAAGCTAGCAAATGCCAAAAACATCCTAATAGATTCCAACCTTGCAACCGGTGCAAAGGTTTCATCATAGTCTATGCCCTCCTCTTGATTGTATCCTTGGGCAACCAAACGAGCTTTATTTCTAGTAACAATGCCATGTTCATCAAGTTTGTTTCTAAAAACCCATTTAGTACCAATAACACTAGCATTGTTAGGTCTAGGAACTAACTTCCAAACTTCATTTCTTTGAAAATTGTTTAATTCTTCATGCATAGCCAAAACCCAAAATTCATCATTTAAAGCATCATTAATCTTTTTAGGTTCTAATTGAGATAGGAAAGCAACATTACCACACTCACTCAAGGCTTTTGAGCGAGTAATTACTCCTTTTGAAGGGCTCCCAATAATTTGTTCCTTTGGATGGTTTGATGTGAATTTCCAAACTTTAGGCGGTTCAATTTGTTCATTGTCATTCGAGCTATCCACATCCGATGTGAATTTCCAAACTTTAGGCGGTTCAATTTGTTCATTGTCATTCGAGCTATCCACATCCTTTTGAACTTCTATAGAGGGAGTATTATTGATTTGCAATAAGTCCAATCCTCCCTCAACATCATCATCTTCATCTTTCCTAGGTAAAACAACTTGAGAACCAATATTAGTCTCATCAAAAATAACGTTTATAGATTCTTCAACAACGAGGCTTCGTTTATTGAAGACCCTATAAGCTTTACTTCGAGGTGCATAACCCAAGAAAATACCAACATTAATTTTGGAATCAAACTTATCATGGTGATCTTTTGTATTTAAAATGAAACATTTACAACCAAAGATACGAAAATAACCAATAAAATGAGTTTTTCCATAAAAAAGTTCATATGGAGTTTTCTTAAGCTTTGGTCTAATCAAAACACGATTTAAAACATGGCAAGCCGTATTGACGGCTTCCGCCCAAAAATATTTTGGCAAATCAAATGAATTAAGCATAATACGTGCCATCTCTTGTATGGTACGATTTTTCTGTTCAACAATACCATTTTGTTGTGGTGTTCTAGGAGCGAAAAACATATGAGTTATACCATGATGAGCACAAAAATCATAGAAAAATTCATTTTGAAATTCACCACCATGATCACTTCTTATTTTAACAACTTTCAAATCTTTTTTATTTTCAATTCTTTTGACATGATTAGCAAATTCTTTAAAACAATCATTTTTCTTAGCAAGAAATATTGTCCATGTAAAACGAGAAAAATCATCAATAATCACAAAAACATAGTGTTTGCCTCCAAGAGAGGTAACACGCATAGGACCAAACAAATCAAGATGAAGTAATTGCAAGGGTTTAGAAGTTGATACCTCATTGATGGATTTGAAAGAGGATTTTGTTTGTTTACCTTTAACACAATCCTCACATGTGGTATCTTTGATGAAGTGCAAGCTAGGTAATCCATTATCTATTGAAGTTTGAGCTTCCAACTATTCTCCCTCCATCTCTTGTTATCAATTGAGAAGTTTTCTAAACTCAAACTCTAGCTTTACATTTATATACTTGTTTGATTATCATTGTTCTTAAGCTAGATTTTATATTTGAGTTTAGTTGATTTGATTTTATTTCATTGTTACACATAACCACTTGAGCTTATTGTATTTGCATACATAGTATATTAGGGTTGTGAGAGATTATAACATTGAGTTGTGCCTAATTGTGTTCTCATCTATTGTAGAGAACAAATTTATATTTGTTACATTAAGAGTTGTGTAAGGTTTTCGGTGAGCTAGAAAACCGAGTGTGTTGTGAAGTTTTCGGTGAACTAGAAAACCGATTGTGAGGAGTGACGTTGTTCGGTGAGCGTTGAAAACCGACACTGTGGAGACGTAGGACGGAAGGTCCGAACTCCGTGATCATTTGAGTGTGTTTGAGTTTGTCATTGGCGCATTTGCTTTTGCATTTATCTTATATCGCCAATTGTGCATTGCTCATTTATTTCATCCACTATCTAGTTCATTTTGTTTACCATTGTGTTAGTTTATATATCCTTGCACATACATTGCCTATATCTCTTTGTTAGGATATATCTCGTTATTCATATTGTTTATCCTAGCTCATATATTGTCATATTCATACTTGCTAGGATAACTTGTTAATTAATTTTAATTGGCATATAATCGGATTAGATTAGCATAAGACTCTAATCACCTCTTTGTTCATATTGCTTATCCTAGCTCATATATCTTGTTGTATTTCTTACTTGCTAGGATAATTTGTTAATTAATTTTTAATTAGTATTTAATCGGATTAGATTAGCATAAGACCCTAATCACCCCCCTTCTAGGGTCCAACATTTTCTTCTTCAATCAGTCCCTCTTCCATGTTGGACGAATTTATTGTAAAATAAACATAATTTGTATGTTATTTTGGCTTGGATTTTTACCCTAATTTGTGTGAATTTCCTTTTTGCCCTAATTTTTTACCGTCGTTCATATCCTGATCTATTTCTACATAGTGTTTCTTGCATTTTTTAATCTAATTTTATCCTAAAGTGTCAATTTAAGCATTTATCATTATATTAAGGAGATGTCATTAAATCTTGAGGAGATAATTTTATCACTAGAATATATTTCGGGATGTGACCCGGTTCATTGCACTCAAAACATTTACCTACACGAGAGGAAAACTTGTTGTTAGATCGAGGGTTAAATTTCTTGTTCATCTTTATGAGTCTAGAGATTCTTCTAGAGAGATGAGCCACTTCTCTAGAAAAATCGACTTCACTATCCGATGACGAAGATGAGTTGTCACTAGCTCCTTTGAGAGCTATGGTCTTCAACTTTGGTGACGGCTCCTCAACTTCTCGTGATGGCACTTCCTCCTTCTCCTTCCCCTTGAGCTTCTTCTCATGCACTTTGAGCTTTCCGATAAGGCTATCAAGAGCTAAGGTAGTGAGGTCATGAGCTTCCTCAATGACCGTAGCTTTGGGCTCCCATGCCGGAGTTAAGGAGCGAAGTATCTTGTAGTTCATCTCTTGAATGGATAATTGCTTATCTAGACCATGTAATTCATTGATGATATTAGTAAAACGGGAAAACATAGCATCAATGGATTCATTAGGAAGCATTTTAAATAGCTCATAATCATGCATAAGCCCACTAATCTTAGATTCCTTAACTTGGGGGGTTCCTTCATGTGTGATACATAATTTTACCCAAATTTCGTATGCAGTTGCACACATTGGGGGAAAGACCACAGATTAAGGCGTTCATGGCCTTAGCATTGAGATTGGCAAGGTGCCTTTCATCATCGGACATGTTCTCGACTTTGGACTTCTCTACATATTTCTTTTCTATGATCTCTAGGATGTCAAGATCAATACAACGGAGGTAAATTCTCATCCTAGCCTTCCAATAGGCAAAATTAGTCCCGGTGAAGAGTGGTGGTCTAGTGGTGGATTGTCCTTCTAACATATGCATATTCAAAGAAGCCTCCATTGGATCTTTTCTCTAAGGTTGTTAAACCAAAAACTGATATAGAGACCAAAGCTCTGATACCAATTGTTGGACCCTAGAGGGGGGGGGTGATTAGGGTCAAGAGGCTCTAATATGCAATAAAAACTAAACACAAGCAAACCAAAAAACAGAAATGCAATCAAAGTAAGAGAGATAGGGTTAGGAATCGTTATCCTTGACACGCGATGTGTTAACGAGGTTCGGCCCGCTGACCTACGTCCCCGCTCCCCACTCTCGAGGAGAAATCCACTACACACCCGGTTTGGAAGCCAGAACTTCGTCTACACAGCGATCCCACACGATCTCTCACTACACAGTTTGATCTCAACAGATCACACTCCCTCACAATTGATCTATACAAGATCTTACTCACACAGCAGAAGAAAAGATGCAAGACTCTCTCTTTACACAGCCCCTATGGCAAAGAGAAAGATTACTGAAGCTGGGAAGTGAATCACACACAAAAACAGAGAGAAAACACAGAAACCAGACTTTGAACATTTTTCTCAGGAAAACAGCGTCTCTCAGGTTTTTGCAAAAGTTAGGGCCACTGAAGAAGAAGAAGTCTTGGGTTTAAATAGAAGAAATTAATTAATTTAAAAACAAAACCCAATCTTCTAAAATAGGAAAATAATCTCCTTTTCAGACCCTTAGCTCAGACTGTGCCAAACACGATTAAGTGTAAGCACAGTGTTCTAGGCAAATGACCGTTTTAAAAAGTCGCAGCTGACCGAAGAGAATTTCGGTTGACCGAAGGAAATTTCGGTCGCCCGAAAAAATACGTCGGTCGACCGCGAACAACTAAGAAAACCCAAAAAACAAGCAGAGCCATCATCGGTCAATACTGATGAATGATCATATGTGCGGTCGACCGGTCCGGTCGACCGCATTCTGATACATTGCAGAAAATGATTTTTGACTTAACTAAAATATTTGTAAAATATTTATTTGACCTCTGAAAATTATGAAACTTTGTAAAATGTTTTTAATACTAAGAACAAACTATTTGGAAAAAGAATTTTGCAGATAGGTCCTCATACTTATGATAAATAGTATTTTGTGAAAAACGCTTAAAAACATAAGTATGAAAACGTGTGTGTGATTCTCAATAGCTTCAAGTAAAATCAGTAGCTCTTTGCCTACATTCTAGCACTAGAGAGAAAATAAAAAACTAGCTAATATCCTCACATAGAATAAAGTTCTTGAGTCTTGATATAGCTTTAATTTTGATGAAGCTTCTATATGAATTTGTTGTTCTTGGAATAACATTGCTTCATCATTATGCCCCCTCCTCCTTTGGATATCATCGTTGTAGCATATATTCCATCCATCCTCCATAAATGGCACTAATAAGCTTGATAAATGAATTTACTACATTTGCACTCAATAAGCCATTAGTACCGTTAATGGTGGTTGTAAAACATCATCAAAACATAAGGGCTAACATCTCCTGTATTCGAATGACTTCCCTTCTAATCGCCAGCCGACACCTGGAAGGAGAAGGATGACTCAGCAGTCTATCTGCCCACCCTGCAACCGTCCTCCTGTGCAAAAGAAAAGCCAAAATCTCAGAGGCAATGGACTATAAAAAGGAGGTAAGGAAGGTAAGGGCGGAAGGGGCTGATCTCTGCTTCTTACACCTGAGTTTTACTCCCCTTTTGATCTTTTTTACATAAAGAGAAAATTTAATAACTCTTAGGGAGGAACCCCATGTATGGACCTCAATGGCCCAGGGGCATCTCAAAAAACCCTCCTCAATTTCACCGGTTGACTTGACCATCGGAGGTACCACGGAGGAAATTAGCCCCGTACTCCTGCGATTCTTACATGTGCAGGCTATCAGTCTACCCCGGGCGGTCAGAATCGGGCGTAGAGTCGGAGGAGGAGTCGGCCCCATCTCTTATCCTCCTAACCTTCGTCATCAATGGAAAACCCTCTGATTAATCAGCTTTGTGAAAAATTCTAAAACTTGGACTACTCTTATATATAGCATTCGAAAACTGCAGGCCAAGTCAGCAGATGAATGATGCTGGCAGTGAACTTCAAGAGACGCTCGATCAGTCGTGCTACGAGGGGAGTGATAGTTGAAGAAATGGAAAGGCCAAGATACAAAGACCGACCTGGGGGCTAGCTGGAGACGCTTTGACCGCCCCGAGCTTGGAGTTTCCCCTCAAAAATTGACTAACACGTACATCCCATGCGATATCGATCGACCCACCACTCACTACACTTAACTCGGTTAGCAGACCAGGTAGGGATAGGCATGAAGCTATATTTCTACAGGTCTAGACCCTATACAAACCGTATGTATGACAGCTATCACTGACGCGATATGGCCTCCTCCCCAATTGTCTAATCGCGAGAAGCGCCCACTCAAGGTATCATCCACTTTCTAAACTAGCGTCTCACGTAAACCACAGCGCACGGTGCCGAGGCACAGACTCATCAAAACCTAGCGTGTCGCTCAGGTCACTCGATCACGTAGGCCGAGCAGTCATGATGCGGTGTAATAATGAGACAGAAGTGACTCTCCTTCCGTCTGTTCGTCGAGCATATCTTCATCAGCAGCCCGGTTTGACCTTATCGAATAAACTCAAAAAGATAGTGCTACCTCGCCCGTACGGTCCACGGAGTCGATGCTACCTCTACCAATATAGCTTTCCAAAATCTCCAGTATAACTAAGAAGCACTGTATCGTTCTTTATTTGTTGCTTTCCACCAGAGACATCAATAAAAGAGAATAGTTGGTTCATTGTCTCGGTCTTTTGTGAATCTTTTTGGCCAAAAGCATCGTGCGTGTTGGAATTAATTCTCCTTTGGATGGATGCACACAGTCACAGAGGAAGAAGAAGGAAAAACTGAATTTTTGGTGACAACAATCCACTACTTCCATTACTGTCATATCTAAACTAAATACAAGAAGTTTTTCAAAAACCTGTAAACGTGCACAACGTGCACAAAGAAAAACTGAAAATACAAACTGCTTTGAAATAACTGACTAAATAACAAACCAACTAATTAACTTATGAAATAGATAACATTACAAGATTAATTCAATATTCACTCCCTTAATCTTGTTGCACTTTCTTCACATCCTTCAGTCCTATCTTCTCACGCAACTCGACAAATCTCTGTCGACCAAGTGGCTTCGTCAGAATGTCAGCCAGTTGTTCCTCAGTCTTCACATGTACCACTTCAATTTCTTCCTTTTGAACACAATCACGAATAAAATGATACTTGATATCAATGTGCTTGCTTCTGTCATGATGCACAGGATTCTTCGTGAGAGCAATGGCTGATTTGTTGTCTATGTTGAGGACTGCTTTGACAGATTCACCTCCCTTAATTTCACTCAACAATCGCCCAAGCCAAATGCCCTGACATGCTGCAGCTGTAGCGGCCACATATTCAGCTTCGCATGAGGAGAGTGCCACCACTCTCTGCTTCTGTGACAGCCAAGTGACCGGATTTCCACCAAGGAAATAAACGACTCGATGTCTCCCGCTAGGTCACTGTCACTGTACCCAATCAAACACTCACCCAAATGCTTCTTCCTGACATAGCAACACCCAAAGTTGATAGTGCCTCGCACATACCTCAATATTTGCTTCACGGCAGTCATGTGAGCTGTTGTTGGCGCCTCCATGTATCGGCTCATTACTCCAACCGAGTAGGCCAAGTCGGGTCTTGTATTAACCAAATATCTCAAACTCCCTATGACACTTCTATACAAGAAAGCATCAACAGGAGGGCTGGTACTTGTTTTGCTCATCTTCAGTCTCGGCTCCATGGGAACTTGACATGAATTGCACTCGGCCATCCCAAGCTTTTCCAATATCTTCATTGCATACCCAGATTGAGATAGGGTGATAGCATATGAGTCTTGCTTCACTTCAATGGCCAAGTAGTAGCTCAATAGCCCAAGGTCACTCATGTCAAATAGTTTCTTCATCTGTTCCTTGAACATTACAATGTGTTCGACGTTTGATCCGATGATGATAAGGTCATCCACATATACACCAACCACTTGGACTTCACCCCCCAGTGTTCTCTTGTACACAGCATGCTCCATAGGACACCTGATGAACCCTAGTGACTGTAATTAAGCATTTATCAAGTTTTGAATTCCATGCTCGAGGTGCTTGACGCAGTCCATATAATGCCTTCTTCAGCTAAGCATTTATCAAGTTTTGAATTCCATGCTCGAGGTGCTTGACGCAGTCCATATAATGCCTTCTTCAGCCTCAACACTTGACCCTCATGGCCTTTGGCTTCAAATCCAACTGGCTGTGCTACATACACTTCTTCCTCTAGCTTGCCATTTAGGAATGCAGATTTTACATCCATGTGATGTACCTCCCAGCTCTCTTGTGCTGCCAAAGCAATTAAGAGCTTTACAGTTTCCAATCGTGCAACAGGAGCGAATACCTCATTAAAATCCACTCCCTGTTTTTGTACATAACCCTTCGCCACGAGACGAGCTTTGTGTTTTACTATCTCTCCTTCAGGATTTTTCTTCACCTTGTATACCCATTTCAAGCCAATAGCACGGTGCCCTTTTGGCAATTCTGCAAATTCCCATGTTTTATTTCTCTCAATTGCTGCAATTTCTTCTGCCATGGCCTGTTTCCAACTCTCATTGCCTGCTGCTTCTTCATAAGTTGCAGGTTCTTCTAAAGACAAGAAGCATAGGCTTGCTTCCTCGTCCATCTCAACTGTGTCACTATACACGTCTTGTAGAGAGCGATACTTACAAGGCCTCTCCGAGCTTGTTGATTGTTCACCAGCGTCCTGTACATGATTATGTCCTGAGGGAGTGTGAGGCGCAGTCACACCTCCAGGAGATTGCTCAAGTGCTTGCTCATCCAAATTTGGTGCAGATTCACCCTTCTCAGATTCGTAATGCACGGTGAATACATCACGTGAATGAACTCCTGAATCTCCTCCTCCTTGTATATTCTCCCAATTCCACTCCTTATCCTCTTCAAATATAGTGTCCCTGCTTACTCTCAACTTCTTTGAGTTAGGATCATAGACTCTGTAGGCTTTTGACCCTGGCTCATACCCCAGAAACACCATTGGTGTACTCCTGTCATCTAACTTCTTTGTGTGTGGTTTTGTGATTTTCACGTGCACCAAACTACCAAATACTCTCATGTGGTGTACATTGGGTTTATGGCCAGTCCACTTCTCGTAAGGTGTTACGCCTTCAACACTTTTTGTTGGAGCTCTATTGAGGATATACACTGCTGTCCTCACAGCTTCAGCCCAGAATTCAGATGGAACATGTTTTCTTTTCAATAAGCTCCGAGCCATACCCACAACAGTTTGATTTCTTCGCTCGACGACACCATTTTGTTGAGGGGAATATGGTGCTGTGAGGTATCTTTTGATGCCCAAATGTTCACAATACTCATTGAATGCTGTGTTTGTAAACTCGCCACCCCTATCTGTCCGCAGAGCTTGGATCTTTGCATTTGATTCCATTTCTGCTCCTGCCTTTATCTTCTTGAATGCAGCAAGTGCTTCATCTTTACTTCTTAACATCTCAACCCACATGTATCTACTAAAATCATCTACAATTAGCATGAAGTATTTGTTGCCTCCTAGAGTTGTTGGAGTAATTGGACCGCAAAGGTCGCAATGCACAAGTTGAAGTGGTCTTTCAGCCCTGAAACTTGAATTATGGGGAAATGGTGTGCGATGTTGTTTTCCCACCACACACCCATCACACACTTGCATTACATGATCAATGACAGCCATTCCTGTCACCATTCCCTTCTTCGTCATGTTCCTCAATGCCTGAAAGTTTAAATGGCCATAACGAGCGTGCCACAACCATTTAGTTTTAGTTAACTTCCCAATTAAACACACTGAGTGAGTTTTTTTTCAGATTCAAGACATATAATCTATTTCTTTATCTTCTCACTTTTGCCAGTAACCTTCTAGATCTGTCATACACCATTAGACATCCATCTTCTATCACAGTCTTGCATCCATTCTCATCCAATTGACCTAGACTTACAATATTGCTACGAAGCCTTGGTATGAAATAAACACTTGTAAAGAGTCGATGCTCGCCATTTTGACACTGAAACATCACAGTGCCTTTTCCTTGAATGTCCACGACAGAGCCATCCCCAAACTTGACTTTGCCAGTTATAGTCTCATCAAGTTCTGAAAACCACTTCTTGCAGCCTGTCATGTGGTTGCTTGCTCCTGTGTCGAGAAACCAAACAGTGTTCTCATGCACCACCTCTTCTTCTCCATCAAGCTTTGGCTTCACTTTCTCCTCATATAGCATTACTCCCTCTGTTGCCAGCTGCGCATGATCCTCAATCTCACAAATTTCTGTCGCCAGGAGAGCTGGTTCCTCATCGTCCCCTTGCACCTCCGCCAAGTGAGCCCTTTCATCCTTCTTCTTAGATCGACATTCCGAGGCAAAGTGCCCATAGGTTTGACAATTGTAGCACTTCACCTTGGTCTTGTCGAACTTTCTCTCACGATGATTGGACTCATTCCAGCGACCACCTTCACTGTGCCCGCGACCACGACCACGGCCACACCCACGGCCACGACCGCGTCCGCTACTAGTTCCTCGTCCTTTATATGAATTGGACGAGCTCTCTCCTTCTCCTTTCACTTGTTTCCCCTTCCACTTTGTACTCGTCAACAGGACATGTTCTTCCTCATTGTCACCATAGCCCCGCAATCGTTCTTCATGGGTCTTGAGCGATCCGATGACCTCCTCAACTGTCATCATGTTAAGGTTGCCAAACTGTTCAATGGTCGATGCAATCTGAAGGAACTTGGAAGGGACTACACGGAGAAGTTTCTTAACGACATAGACCTCATCTATCTTGTCACCCAATGCACGAATCTTGTTGACAATAGTTGTCAGCTTTGCAGCAAAATCATCCACTGTCTCCTCTTCACGCATGCGAAGACCCTCGAACTCGCTTCTCAGAGTTTGAATTTTTGCCTCCTTGACGCGCTCAGCGCCCATGTGCATTGTTTTCAACATCTCCCACGCCTCCTTAGCCGTCTCCTTCTCAGCCAACACGAGAAGTGTTTCCTCACTGATGGCTTGATAGATGGCTGCGAGAGCCATCTGATCTTTCCGTGTCTCTACCTCATTATTGAGGCCAGTGGGCTCAATGGCGTCCCATATGCCTTGTGCACGCATATACACCTTCATCTTAAGCGCCCATACGGAATAGTTGCTCTTCGTGAGCAGCGGGTACTAAAGAGAGACTGTCCCTTCTCTTCCAGTTGTCTTCAACGTCACTGTGTTGCCAGTTCCACTGGTCGATGGTGTTGCATCCGCCGACATGATCTTTGGCATCCAAACCCAACCGTGCTCTGATACCAAATGTTGGAATTAATTCTCCTTTGGATGGATGCACACAGTCACAGAGGAAGAAGAAGGAAAAACTGAATTTTTGGTGACAACAATCCACTACTTCCATTACTGTCATATCTAAACTAAATACAAGAAGTTTTTCAAAAACCTGTAAACGTGCACAACGTGAACAAAGAAAAACTGAAAATACAAACTGCCTTGAAATAACTGACTAAATAACAAACCAATTAATTAACTTATGAAATAGATAACATTACAAGATTAATTCAATAGTGCGTTGGATATATATTTGAGTAAAACACATCGAAGCCTCCGAAAATTTATTTCCTGGTAGCTAGCCAATCATGTGCAGTAGAGTGCATCCATCGGAAACACGGTTACATGAACTAGCTAAGGGCAGCAGCAGTACTGTTTGTTAAAGGAGGGGGTGGTGGGGTCTCATATATATATATGTTATTTGCAAGGAAAGAACACGAGCGGGGTGGGGGTGTCTACAGATTGGAAGACATCATAAATTACTTTGTATAATTAGCGTGGGATCTCGACACGTGCTGTGGGTCACCCCGCTCTCGGCCACTCCGTGTTGTTTGTCCGCTAGGTTGAGACGTCCGTACAGGTATGGACCTTACAAAAATGCTGTATATCTTCCATTAATTCAAACACAAATTCACAAAACTGGTTTCGTTAAGTTATCATGTATTTTCTGATGTTATTTTTGCTATCATGAGAGGAGAGAGCCGTCGGGAGTTGATATATGAGTTTGAGGAAGAAGATGATTGTTGTTGGAGGTAAGATACAAGTTGGGTTTTGATTTTATCATGCATGGGAACTAGTCTTATAAGGAACATACATCAATTGCGGGACCAAATAGCATCAATGATTTGAGAGACCACATTAAGAATGGTTCTGTGGTTAGATCCTCTGTACTATCGACCAATAACGGATAGACCCGCTGTAGTTCTATCGTTGTAGATAGACTTCCTGAATGATTTGTTGCGACTCTTTTACCTTCAAAGAAAGAGGAAATTATGTTTTGATAAATAAAACCTCTTTAGGGAAGAACAGTGAAAAATATTTATGGAACCACGGAGGGTCCATTCGCAATTGAATGTTAGTATTGCGGATCTATCTGTAATTGACCCTTTAAATTTACGATAGACATAATGGATCAATACAAAAAGAAAGGGAGGGACTAAGTAAAATTTAGGGTGCACGCAGTTTGGGTACGGCTCAGATTTGATACTTATCATATTTGTATCCATTTACCAATCTAGAATACACATACTGATAGAAGATATATCGCGGTAAAGAAAACTCATAACTATATCCACAAATACTAGATACAATTACGGATGTGCATGCAGATATATAAGCGGATAAACATGTGGATACAAAATGGATATGGTAAAACTAGATAATATTGAAAAAAATATAGTTCATATGATACAAGAGAGTTCATTGATCATCAAAATTACCTCAAATCTATTGGTCATAAAAAATTACCTCAAATCCATTGATCTAAGGATAAAAATTGTGGCAACTATATGACCAACATGTATTCGGATATTTCGGATACGGATGCGAGTATTTCACTACATAACCATATCGTTTACCATATCCCATCGGATATAGATTTTAGCAACCATAGCCGCATCCTAACGGATACGGATACATATATTTTCTTAAATATGGATATTTTTGTGCGCACTTAGTCAAATTCCAACAAAGTGACGGCCCTGGCAGCAACCTGCAACTGCTAACTACCTAATTCAATGAACTGGCCAGAAAACATGTCACGTATCTCACTTCGCAGTGTTCAATGGTCACAGTTCTTGCGGTGGTACCAACGGTATAGCAGGGGGAATGAACTGTAAATGGGGTAAGCAGAAGTTTCTCTTGTTCACACATTTTCACTGCTGATCACTTGCGAGAATTATTGGTTTAGTTCAGAGTTCCGACAATGTATCCCGTTGCAACGCTTGTTTCTGGTGTCCACCTTCTTAGTTACACAACACAATTATTGTACAACTTAAACATGTTGCAGCTATACATGCCTAGCTTTATCGTACAACTGCTTTTATGCCTCCTGCTATAACTGTAAACGTTCTTACCACGTTGTAAAATATGATTTTATGAGGTATAATATTGGTTTTCAAATTATTATTATTTTTGTGGACAAATTTTGAAAACCATCCTAATTGAGAAAATAATTGTAAAAATCGACCCATTCACAAAATATTTGTGAAAACTTCTGAAACTTCACGGGACTTCAAGTCCCGTGAAGTTTTTTGTACATTACAAAACTTCACGGGACTTAAAGTCCCGTGAAGTTTCGGAACATATTTTGTCAAAAGTCAAAACCG
Organism: Asparagus officinalis; assembly: GCF_001876935.1. Classification (NCBI taxonomy): domain Eukaryota; kingdom Viridiplantae; phylum Streptophyta; class Magnoliopsida; order Asparagales; family Asparagaceae; genus Asparagus; species Asparagus officinalis. The sequence goes on along the minus strand of NW_017972541.1, from coordinate 82,785 downwards.
ACCCAGTTTTAGCCAGGAAACTAGATCGATTTTGACAATTTTTTTTAGAATAGATCGGAATTTACGATTTTTTTTGTAAATAAGATGGTCCTCTTCAAAATTTGCCCTATTTTTGTGGTGAGAAATACTATAGATGACGCTCATGTGTAACAGGTCCACACATCATCTTCAAGCCTGAACACTCAACAGTGATGATTGAGATCTTTACAAACAGGACGAGCTCCTCACTTGCATCTCTGGCAAAACTAACACTCAACAGTGATGATTGAGATCTTTACAAACAGGACGAGCTCCTCACTTGCATCTCTGGCAAAACTTCTAATACTCGACAAAATTGAATTCCTTTACAAACAGGACGAGCTCCTCACTTGCATCTCTGGCAAAACTTCTAATACTCGACAAAATTGAATTCCTTCCGTCAGAAAAAGAAATGGGTATTTCTGGACGACAAAATACCACCTCAATATATATAAGACAAGTCCAAAGTGATTCTTCTTACAGAAACAAATAAATTGAACCCACTAGTAGAAAAATGGTTTCACAGATGGAATAACAAAAGTGCAAGGATAAGACATGCAGAAAATTTCATTTTGTATAAATCTGCTGCACTGTGGTACTGCTTTATCAATTCAACAACTATAAGCAATAATAAAACAGAAAGTAGATTTGTTGCTAAGTAAGGACGTATATGAATAACATGGTTGTGGCCTTTGTATGGGCAGATGGATGTGACCATAGACTAGCAGTAAAAGCCCCAAGAAGATGATTGACACGTCAAAGTCCCGGCAAAAGTCCAAACCTTTGCTCAATGAAAGTGTTGTCCAGAAATGAAAGAATTAAATTTTGTAGAGGATAACTAGCGGTGTCCATTTGGGCATGAGGCTGTGGCCCGGTGTTCGGACCGGATCCGACCGGGCTCCGGAAAAGTCCGGAATCCCGGGCCGAACCGGGCTCCAGGCCCGAGCCCGGGTCTCCTCGTGGAGACCCTTACCGATCTCCTCATGGAGACCCGTATCGGGCTCGGCCCGGCCACAAAGATGGCTGGGCGGAGCAGACCGGGTTCGGGTCTGGCCCGGTCCCAGGAATGGACTCGGCGAAATTTTTTGGACCGGGGTCGGGTTGGCCCGGCCTGTGGTCTAATGGTCACAAATGTGACCGTTGGACCGGGCTGCCCAAGCCGGCCCGGTCCAGCTTATTTTTGGTCTTTTGACCGAAATACCCTAAAAATGGTAAAAAAGGTCAACATTTGAGGGTATTTTGGTTATTTGGTTAGGGGGCTGCCTTTATAAATGGAGAGGGCTTTCATTTATTTTTCTCATCCAAAACTCATGTATTTCTCTCTAATACTCTTGTTGACATTCGATATTACACAGCCAATGAGAGCTATCCGCTGATGGATGCAGCTCAGATCTTCGCACTGATGACGAAGAGGGAGAGAATAAGAGATGATGCCGACTCCTCCTCTAACTCTATGCCTGATTCTTTGAGCTCGGGACCGACAGATGACCTGCACACGCAAGAATCGTAAGAGGGCGGGGCTTGTTTTCCCCGTGGTACCTCCGACGGTCAAGTCAGTCGGTGAGCTTGAGTGTGGTTTTTGGGAGAGTCCCGAGGCCATTGAGGTCATTGTAGGAGGTACTCTCTTTGAGTTATTAGTAGAAAGAAAATAGATCAAGAGGGAGAAATGATCCCCCTGAGTTTAATGAAGGTCCAACCCTCTTTTTCTTACCCTGCTTCTCTCTTTTTATAGTCAATCGCCTTTGAGACGCTGACACTTGGCTCTGACTACGCACAGGAGGGTGGTTGTAAAGTAAGCGAACAGACTGCTGAGTCATCCTTCGCTTTACAGATGTCGGTTTGCGACCAGAATGGAAGTCATTCGAGCACAGGAGAGGATGTCTCCACTATGTTCCGGATTTGACAGATGAGGCATGTCGGAAGATAAACTGGTTGCTTAGTCGTTTTTCCTTCTACAGATGTCAGATAGTGACTGGAAGGGAGGACATTCGAGCATAAGAGAGTATATCTTAGTGATATTTGGGAAATGACTTGTGAGCCAGAGAAAGCTGTGTAATCACGAGATTTGTCAGAGTTGAGATCTTGATGGGATCGATCAATACTGTAGTGTTGATTGATGTATATCTAAAGGGAGCTTAGTTGGATCTTATCCCCTTAGTAGAGACGGGTCGGTTTTTTGAATCGTCCCCATGACTTGCCGATCAGACAGTCGAGTGAGCCTCTGCCGAGTAGACAGCCGAGTAGATGGTTGAGCCGATTATTTGAGGAGCCGTCTCGATTATGAGGGGTCGACTGATCCCACGCTTCACGTCGGTAAAGATGACTTGTCACTCGGCGGGTTAATAGATTTGTTCTTGGCTGGGCTTTGAGTCGCTAAGCTGGCTTGGGCCATGACTCTTTTGGGTCTATGAAGACAGATTCCCGATATTTTTATCTTTAGATGACGAATTACCATAACAACTCTCTTATTCTCGCCTTCACTCTCTAATTCTCAAATCAAATAGCTTCATCCTCCAATTATGAAGGACAAGTTCCAATTCTCGATATTAAAATGAGTCCTACTCTAACTACACCTACCGCTACTCCTACCGATGTTGATCCCGAATTCGGTGGCGATGATCCCACACCTAGAGCTCCAAAAAGACCAAGATCCGATGCGTGAATTTTTTTTTGAGAAGATAAAAGTCACTAATGATCAACATGGTAAACTTCTCATCCATAAGGCTAAATGTGCATTGTGTGACCATATTTTCCAAGCTCATCATAAAAGCGGCACCAACCACCTCAAGCACTATTTAGAAAAGCATAATAGAGCATTGCGTGACCATATTTTCCAAGCTCATCATAAAAGCGGCACCAACCACCTCCAGCACTATTTAGAAAAGGATAATAGAGCTCAAACGACAACGTCTCAAGGAGACATCCGTTAGTCTCTACTCTCCCAAACATCAACCTCCGGTAGCCTCGGTTCTTGGAACTATGATGCAATTAAAGTCAGAAAATGCGTCATCAAGTTTATTATTCTTTAAAACATTCCTTTTAAATTAGTAGAAGATGATGAATTTAAGGATATGATTAGAGAAGGTTTTTATCCTTCATTTAAAAAAAATTCTTATCAATCTTGTCAATATGATATTTTGAAATATTATCACGAGTAACAAAAAAAAATAATTTCTTATTTTTAAATTTTAAATTGTAAATTTTCTCTAACTTCTGATATTTGGACGTCTAGAGAACCTAGTTATTTATGTATCACAGCGCACTGGATCGATGATAGTTGGCAAATGTTTAAAAGAGTTAATTCTTTTATTGCATTTGAAGATTCACACACTGATATTAATATTAAAATTTTAATAATAGAAAAACTTTCAAAATTAGAAATTTTTTAAAAATATTTTCTCTTTAAGTAGATAATGCAAGTAATAATAATATACCTGTAGATCATATAAAATCATCTTTGCTATTGCTAAGTCATGGTAATATTTTTTATATTAGATGCATGCGTTATATTTTAAATTTAATTATTTAAAATGTATTTAATGAAATTAAACACATGATAGAAAATGTTAGCATTATAGCTTATGCTCATAACGCTTTTGAACAAAGACTTAAAAGATAAAAACAATTCTGTAAAAGAAAAAAAATTTAAAACCTAGGTTCATTCCAAAAGATCAACATATGTGGAATTCCACCTATGCAATGTTAAATATAGTAAATAGAGCATAAAGAAACTATAAATAATTTTGTTGCTTTCTATGCTTCTAGTTCTAGCTCTAGTAGTATGTATGGAGTAACTGATGAAAATGGACAATTATGTATAGTGTAAAAGAGATGTTACAAGTTTTTTTTTATGATTATACTATATTGTTATCTGATTGTTATTATCCAACAATATATTATTCAAGCTGCTTTTACAAGTTTTAATTATTCAAAAAAATTTACTACATATTGTATGGATAATTATTTTGGAAATATGAATTTTCAAATGGAAAGTAAATAAGTATTTTAGGCCTATTCCTATTATTTTTGGTTTGGGGATTCTTATTGATTCATGTTTGAAGGATATTGGTCTTTAAAATTTATTAAATTCTTTATATAAAAATATGATAATAGACACTGATGATGGTCAGACTGTTACTAGTCTTGCTCATCATAACACTATTAAATATTATTTTTTCAAAGATTATATGAGTATGCAAGTAGATATGGTGTAAGTACACATCAACCTACAACTTTTGCTTCTACGAGTTCAAGCCGGATCAAACATAAGAGTTTTGATAGGCAATTAATGATAGCGAGGCTAACTGGTAGCCGTGGATCTCGATCCGGATCATCATTAAGGGAAGTTTCTGAAATTGAATAATATTTATCTGTACTTGTAATTGATGCTAAAAAAATAATTTTAATATTTTACAATGATGGAGAGTATATGGAACAGTTTTATATCCTATACTTTCCATCATAGCTCGTGACTTACTAACAATGCATGTTTTTGCAGTACATTCGGAATCCGCCTTCAGCACATCAAGACGTTTGATCGATGACCACAGAACATCTCAAAATCCGTCTACAGTACAAGTGGTAATGTGCCTACAAGATTGTTGGAGGTCCGAGAAGAGAACTCAAGACATCGATCGGATGGCTAGTATTGAAGATAGACTGGATGAGTTGACAATAGGAGATAGATATAAAGAATATAAATTAGTCAAAGTACTCATTAATTTATAATTTTTATTTCTTAGCTGTAATTTTTTGATAATTTATTTTAAAAAGAGTTGCAAATGATAGTAATACAGATAAATAGGTGCCAACCTAGTTGGGATGTATTCATCTATTGTGATGCAATAAATTTTAAAAATTATAATTGTTATGATTTAATAATAAAGAATTTATTTTTTATATTTTAATTTCTATGATATTTATATTTGTAAATTGTATAATTAAAAGTGACTAATAATATGATTGATTTTTTATCAAAATTTTACATATTTTATTTTTAATTACTCTTGAAATTTTATTTTTTAGAAAAAACTAATTTTTAAGGGGGAAAAAAGAAATAAACCGGGCCGGGCCGGGCCGCTCGGGCCCTGGTACCCTTTTTTGCCCGGTTCGAATCCGGTTTTCCGAGCCAGGCTGGGCCGGCCCGGCCGGGTTGGACACCTCTAAGGATAACAAAGAGAGAGAAACATGAGAGAAGTTTTAATCAAGTATAAAATTAGAACTATTTGTAGGCAACATCTATGCTCGTCCAAAGGACAAATGATCTAGCAATTTAAAGAAAAAAATTGTTTAAAAGGTGTCAACTAAAAATTATGAAGAACAACCAGTAAAATGACACATCCAAAAGGGTTACTTTCACAACTTAACCTTCATTATTCCTCGATGTGCTAACACGCAATGCTAGTACTAGGGCACTCGCACTTGTTGCAAGCAAGAAGTTTGGTACTATTCCTCAAGAACAAACATTAAATGCTTAATAAATAAAGCAAAGAACCCAAAAGAGTTAAGCCAATAACCATGATACAAAGAACCCAAAAGAGTTAAGCCAATAACCATGATACCAATGTAGAAGCACTCAATGTAAACTCTCCAAAATATCTTTTTACACTGTATCAAGACTATAAAGTTGTGATGAAGGTTAAAAGTTATAATTATTTAGTCCAACATATTCATGCGAACTGAGAATTCTTTTCATTAGTAGAGCAGTATCTTGTTTCTAAATTTGTTTTAGCCAATGAGATTAAATCTGGGTTGGCCTAATATGATGATTCATAATAACCATGTCTTCGAATACACCAAAATTATAAAATTGCGGTAGGTATTGAGAGTAAAAACTTTATACTTTTAATGAGCCCACTATACTGTTTTTGTTTGCCACTGGATTTAAACATCCCTGTCAATACCTTCCAAATTATATCCAGCACTCAACAATCGTTTTTGTTTGCCACTGGATTTAAACATCCCTGTCAATACCTTCCAAATTATATCCAGCACTCAACAATCTGTGATTGTCCACATCTCTATCCCTGTCAATACCTTCCAAATTATATCCAGCACTCAACAATCTGTGATTGTCCACATCTCTCTTCATCAAACAACATAAACCCACTTCAGTTTCCAATTTGATGTAAACTTTGCTTAATTAAGATCTATGTGTCTTTTTCTTTCAGTTTTTGTTTTTAACTGATTTTGTACTTTGGAGTGTTTGGTAATATTAATTGGTGATTTATTTTGAAGGTTTTGATGGGGATGTGCAAGTCAAGTGGCAAACCGAAACCTTAATTTTATCCTTCCTCGTTGTAGGTTATTTATGAAATAAGATATTCATAATCCGAATGATTGTAGGATTCTATCTCTAAACCCTCTATACATGGATATTCATAATCCGAATGATTGTAGGATTCTATCTCTAAGTCCTCTATACATAGATATAGAGTTTTCATGAAGGATGGATGAGAGAAAACACCATAAACCTTCACAAAGCCGTCATCTCCTTCTCCGATCAAGTTCGGGTTTTATGCGTTAGTCGCGAAGGTGATATGCGGGGCTTCTCGCCGCATTGGTGTGGTTGCCCTTCAACCCTTGTCCGAAGATAAAGAGTAGATGTGTGGCGATCTTTCCAAAAGATCCGGGAAAGGTAATCTCTAAACAAAATTATTTTTATGCATGGTCTACATTGGTATCAGAGCATAATCAGGTTTGCTCACATCTTTCATCTTTTTTTACGGTTTTAGATTTGACTATATATTATATTGTTTGTAATATATCTGAAGTTTCTTGATGGTGATCTTGGTCTTTGGAACAGAAAATTAGGGTTTTATAATTACAAATTCATTTTTTTATTAAAAAAATTTAAATACTTTTTATTGTACAAAAAATCCAAAATTTGACATCTGGGATGTCAGATCTATAATAAAATTTAATCTTTTGAAACCCTAGGGGCAAATCCATAAATATAAATATTTATTTTATTTTTTAATTTTTGAAAATTATAGAAATTTGTTTTTTAAATCAGAAATTGTTTAAAAATAATAAAAATATCTTAAAATTTCTGGGAAAATCTTAGAAAATATTTTATTATTTTCCTTCAGAAATTTGGGAAATCACCATAACATTAATGATAGACAATCACCATAACAATGATAGACAATCACCATAACATTAATGCAAAGTCAAAACCATCATTACATCTTCCCTGGAGTCAAAATGACTCATCAGAGTACACTGGCGCCACAGTCCCTCTGTCACTGTCATAATAAATATGAGGACGACCTGAATCACCTACTGCTGACACCTGTAAAGTATTAGTTAACCAAGGTAACTGCTTAGACTCAACCGAAGTTACGCAAATACCCTTCAAAACCTACTATAAATGGACGCATTGCCTACTATATGAACATACACAACTTTTACACTATAACTTACAGTTTCATATTTCCTCCACCTAAATATCAGTATGAACTTGACCGTCAGATGAACCACCGGAGAACCAAACTTCGAACATCTCATAGGTTGTTTGTGTGCAAGATCACATCCTCTGGTCAACAATCAGCTACCAAAGAAGATTGAGGGACCCCACACATTATAACCTACCCAAAACCCTACTGTTAAATATCTGACATCAATAGTTTGACGTCTACCGCGGGGCCTCTTCATCTCTTTTCGAGAAAATGGTCGATCCCCTATCGTCGAACCTTGGAACTAGAAGTTATGAATGCTGGTTAAATGCTATGGCACTCAAGAAATTCCGCCAAAAGTTAAATGAAGAGAAAAGCTAAGCGATCTTCATCAACTTGGCAATGAAGACTCTAAGACATTGGTGTCATTTCCATGAATAAACCTAAGACAACCAAAAACATTGGCATCCTTTCGGAGTAAAACCAAGGCATGAAGCCGAGTCATCTCCAACTCGGTCATTATCGACTCTAAGATCTTGGTGTCATTTTCATAAATAAACCCAAGACAACTAAAGACCTTGGTATTCTTTCAGAGTAAAACCAATGCATGAAGCTGAGTCCAACTCAGTCGCCATCGACTCTAAGACCTTTAATATGCAAGAAATCAGATTGACAAAATCGATCACAACAAATCATAGACATTTAATATGCAAGAAAGTAATTGCGAAAGATGCGCAAATCAGATTGACAAAAGGGAATCACTCTAATTCATATTTCCCAAGTATTTACAATACAAAAGTATTTACAATATGAAAGCATAAAAAATAAAGGTACACATGTTCTCCTAAGGGGCCGAGCTCGGAGTAGGAGCAGAACTTGAGGTTGGAGCAACATTGTAAGGAGGAGCAGAACTTGATGCTAAAGTGATGCTGGAAGTCGGAGGGGAACTCGAGACGGAGGAGCAGTAGCAATAGAAGTCAGCGAAGAAGACGACCGAGACTCGGGAGTGACCACTTGGTCCTTCTTCTTTTTAGGCTGGCTCGAGTCCCCGCTCGTTCCCTGGGCCGACTCTTCACCATCCTCATCTCCATCCCCCAACTTGAGCACAAGCCCCCCTCCTCTTTGCTCGATCACTTGAAGCAAATAGCCACTCGAGGAGGATAGTGAAATCGCTCAGGATGAGCCTTAAGCTCGGCTAGAAGCTGTGTTCGCATATAGTCAAACCCGACTTTGCATGCTAGCGTCACCACTACCTTCCAAAGGGTACCATTGCAATACTCCTCAACGATTCGGTAGCGATAACCTTCAGACTTGAGGACATCAAGACGACGCCACATCTCCTGCCTCTCCAAATGGGACAACTCACGTTGTCGCTCAAGCTCCTGTCGTAGCTTCTCATGACCAATCTCTTCCTCCTTTAGTCGATCCCTTAGCCCCTCAACATCTTGATGAGCTAGCCGAGCTCGCTCATAAGCATCAGTACTCTCCCGCCTCTCAACCTCGACCTCGTCCATTAAGTACTTTATTTGGTCGTCTCGCTCACGAAGTTCATGCTCGACATGACTGAGGTCTTCTTGAAACTTTTTGATTTGGCATGACTTCTTGCTGATTGTGCCAAGCAAGCCTTTTATTTTGTCATCCCGAATCTGAAGCTCCCAGTCCAACCGACCCTAGCCTCTCTTCCACGCCGCCAGCTCAGCCTCCTGGGCACTCGCCCTTTGGTTGGCCGCTTCTTGTGCTACCTCTCTGAGCTTCCAATTCTTCTTGGAGCTTGAAGTAGATGTCCCGCACATGCTCGAAACGAGGATGCAGTTCTTGCTCTACTAAAGCTCCTCGGAGCATATAACTCTTAAGGGTCTGATGAAGGCTATAATATGGTATGGCCAAAAGAATTTCATCATCTCGGGGAAGCGAGAATTGATCCAAAGCCATGGCTTAAGCTATTCTGGACTCTAAGACCAACCCCATTTTATTGAGATGCCGCCTAAGGATAAATCAGTGTTCTTTCGACGGCTCCTTATCATGTTGAGGGTCTGTTTTTATCAAAAGTTGTCATTTTCATTGTTGTCGAACCTGTTACACCGTTTATCGATTTCAAGTTCAAGTTGATCTTTTTATAAGATCTCCTTACAATGAGAAAAGTAAAGATTATAACTTTATGAAACAAAACGCATCAGTAGTTTATCTCCTGTTGTTTTGTGTGGGATCTTTGCCTGTACCGGGGATGCGTTAGTCCATGCACCGCCGCGGATTAGATCCGGTTGACAAGTGTAATTATGCTCTTGCTTCACGAAGGAAACAATCGCAGCAGCGACAATCACGACCAAGCGAGATTGTGGCTCTTCTCGAGATCAAAACCAGGTTTGATCCAGAGGAAAGAAGGGGAGAGATTCTCAAATCTTTCGAAGGTCTTTTTTTATGAAAAAGTTCATCAAGATCTGATAATTCTCCTCTGAAATTCGTGGTCTACTATTCAATTGGACAGCACCTCGCCCTCAGATTTCAGATCCTCTCAACTAAAGACCACGGGCTTCTATTTATAGGCTTTTATCGTCGCGTTTTGTGATAAGATCAAGTGTTTTGACGTTATCTGTAGTTGATAATCACCCAGGCGCACTTAAGGATAGCTGCAGAATAGTTGGGGAGGTCCTAGAACGAAATAATCCTTAAAAACATCGAAATCCACGTTTGGGAGGTTTTGGGAGGCTAAAATAGTCGTGGTGGCTCGCATGCGTGCGAGCCACCATTTGGTGACTCGCAGCCTTGCGAGCCAGTTTGTACCACATCGAGTATTTTAACTCTAACTCTCTCATCCGATCTCAGAATGAGTTGATTTAAGATGTGTTAGAAAGCTAACGAAAAGACCTATAACTTTTGCGTTTTGAGTTTCTTCAGAATCAAATCACAACATGACCGATATGTCACTTCTTTGTGCGAGCCACCATTTGGTGACTCGCATGGGTGAGAGTCACCATTTGGTGACTCACAGCCTTGCGAGCCAGTTCGTACTACCTCGGCTATTTTAGCTCTAACTCTCTCGTCCGATCTCAGAAGGAGGTGATTCAAGATGCGTTAGAAAGCTGACGAAAAGACCTATAACATTTGTGTAGGGTCCTGATTTTGCTTATGTATACCAAGTGTAGGATCGTGACCCTTAAGAATAGAGTGCGCTCTTATAAAAATCTGCGGAAGATTTACACTAAAACACTAGAGGGTGAGTTTGCAAAGTAGATTATAAATTACAAAGAAAGAATGATAATATCAGAAAATGAACATCACAAACACAAGCATGTATACTGGTTCCACCTCCCCGGTGTACATCCAGTCCCCAAGCAAATCCCTCTTGAGAGTTTCCACTATGATTTTGAAACCATACAAAATCAAAAGCAAACCTGATCAATTTGCAAGACCATGCAAATTGCAAACCCAATTGACAAGACCATGCCAATCGTCACACCGATCTCTAGACCAAGAGATCAACCCCTCTCATAAACCGAGAGAACCTTTCTTTGAAGCAATGTACAATTCCAATCCTATAAGCCTTGATATAGATGTGAATGTATAACAGTGGCTTATCAATCTTTTTAACTCTCTGAATATTGTCTAAACAAGCTCTAAGAATGATAGGAACAAAGGCAATATCAGAAACTCTCTTTTATAGAAAAACAGATTGAAAAACTGAAAGTTTAGAGAGTTAATTTGCACAATATGTGAATCTTATAAGTGCAAAACTTGGTGCTTATTTTCTGATGTTTAAACCTATTTATAGCCTCTGAAATGACATAATTTTAAACCCAATTAACGTCCACAAAACGGCTATAAACAGTCACTTATTTAAAACCTGAAATCTGAAAAAACTGCATCTGTAGTCAACTACAAGTCATAGTAGTCGACTACACTGAGTCTAAATAGACTCTGTGAAGTCAGAAAATTACTTAGTAGTCGACTACAAGGCATAGTAGTCGACTACACTGTAAACTCAGATTCTGAAATTTTTCTTTTTAGTATTTTGACTGTAACTTTCTCATCCGATATCGGAATGAGGTGATTTAGGATTTGTTGGAAAGCTCTTGAAGAGACCTACAACTTTGATCTTTTGAGTTTTTCCAGATTCTAATTGTTAAAGGGTATAAATAAAATGTTTTAAGACTCACTCAATATCTATAAACTCTAATGGCTAACATGGGGGATTTCTATTGTTAACCAACACACTAAGCATGTGTTAGTGTGTTCTAATACTATGTGTGTGCATGTGTGTGAGTGATCAAGGCTTGTACAATTTTCTAAGCAAAGAAAATATAAAATTACATTTAGACAATAAAGTATATCTTCTTCTTTGCTTTATTTTGCCTTGAACTCATCTATGTCTTGAGTATCTCTTTGAATATAATTGTTGATATAGCTCTGATACTGTAAAATAAATATTAGCACATAATACACACAACATATAATATTTATTATCATCAAAATAAACTAATCTTGGGATCAAGATTCCTAACATTCTCCCCCTTTTTGATGATGACAAATATATGTTGTTAAGATATAAAAATTTTAATCCCCCTGCATAAAATCATTAAATAAAATTTTTTACTCCCCCTGCATCAAAGCATTAGTAAAAAAATTAAAATTTTCTATATAACTCCCCCTTTATTATTAACAAAAAGAAATAAACATAATTCTAGTTAAATTTTTTTTTCCCGGGTACCTTAATAAAAATATTAAGCATTTTGGTACCATTTTATATTATATCATTAGGATTATCCCTTAGGAATCCAAATCCACTTGGAATTTGGTTTCCATTTATTAACATAAATGTAATTCTTTGAATTGCAAACTTCATACATATAAGATGAAATATAATCAGTCCTATCATGAATATTCAAATTCTTAGGAATCCATATATACTTATTTTGTTTAGCATGAATATTCTTATTATTATTCTTCAAAACATAATCATTCTTTGTAAAATACTTAGGAACAAATCCAATGCCAAAATGATTGTTTGAAGATTTTTGAAATGAGAGCAAATTATTCAAATTCTCTTTACTTTTATTGAATTTACTAACATTCAAACATATATCATCATATTTTAATTTAATAGAAGAAATATCTTTATCTAAAACATTAATGCGAATTTTTAAATCATTGCATTCTGATTTTAGATAAACATTCTCATTAGTCAAAATATGATTTTCTTTAAGTAAGGATTTATTTTCCTCTATCAATTCAATTACTTGAGAATTAGAAATAGTAGAAGAATTAAAATTAGAAATTTCTTCAAGTAATCTTTTATTTTCACCTTTAAGAAAATTATGTGAAGCCTTTAATCTCAAAAATGTTTCATATAATTCATTGAAAGCATCTAAAAGCTCTTCATTGTCACTTACTTCATCTTGTGCCATAAAACACATATGAGCGCTTTCCTTTTTTTCGATTTCTTCAACTGAAGATGAATCATCACTATCATCCCATGTAGCTGCCAAAACCTTCATTTTCTTGTTGAATTTTGTAGACTTTAACTTTGATTTTAGAAGGGGACAATCATTCTTCATATGTCCTGGCTTATTGCAACCATAACAAATAAAATTATTGTTAGTATCTTTAACATTACTTGTACCTTCATAAGTTACCTCGAGTGTGTGCCAAATATCATATGCGGATGTGGCCGTTGACACCCTATTGAACTCATTATTGTCAAGAGCACAAAATAAGACATTCATTGCTTTAGAATCCAAGTTTGTATTGTTCCTTTGAGATGTAGTCCATTCCATGAAAGGAGTGGTTGGCTTCTCATATTTTGTTTCCACAATATTCCAAAGTTCATAGCCAATTGATTGAAGGTAAATCTTCATTCGGCACTTCCAATAGTTGTAGTTCAATCCATCGAACATTGGTGGACGATTTGTTGAGTGACCTTCTTTGAATTGTGAAGTATTTGTCGATGCCATCTTTCACCTTGCTCTGATACCAAATGTAGGGTCCTGATTTTGCTTATGTATACCAAGTGTAGGATCGTGACCCTTAAAAATAGAGTGCGCTCTTATAAAAATCTGCGGAAGCTTTACACTTTAACACTAGAGGGTGAGTTTGCAAAGTAGATTATAAATTGTAAAGAAATAATGGCAATATCAGAAAATGGACATCACAAACACAAGCATGTATACTGGTTCCACCTCCTCGGTGTACATCCAGTCCCCAAGCAAATCCCGCTTGAGAGTTTCCACTATGATTTTGAAACCATACAAAATCAAAAGCAAACCTGACCAATTTGCAAGACCATACAAATTGCAAACCTAATTGACAAGACCATGCCAATCGTCACACCGATCTCTAGACCAAGAGATCAACCCCTCTCATAAACCGAGAGAACCTTTCTTTGAAGCAATGTACAATTCCAATCCTATAAGCCTTGATATAGATGTGAATGTATAACAGTGGAATATCAATCTTTTTAACTCTCTGAATATTGCCTAAACAAGCTCTAAGAATGATAGGAACAAAGACAATATCAGAAACTCTCTTTTATAGAAAAACAGATTGAAAAACTGAAAGTTTAGAGAGTTAATTTGCACAATATGGAATCTTATAAGTACAAAACTTGGTGCTTGTTTTCTGATGTTTAAACCTATTTATAGCCTCTGAAATGACATAATTTTATACCCAATTAACGTCCACAAAACGGCTATAAACAGTCACTTATTTAAAACCTAAAATCTAGAAAAACTGCATCTGTAGTCAACTACAAGTCATAGTAGTCGACTACACTGAGTCTAAATAGACTCTGTAAAGTCAAAAAATTGCTTAGTAGTCGACTACAAGGCATAGTAGTCGACTACACTGTAAACTCAGATTCTGAAATTTTTCTTTTCAGTATTTTGACTGTAACTTTCTCATCCGATATCGGAATAAAGTGATTTAAGATTTGTTGGAAAGCTCTTGAAGAGACCTACAACTTTGATCTTTTGAGTTTTTCCAGATTCTAATTATTAAAGGGTATAAATGAAATGTTTTAAGACTCACTCAATATCTATAAACTCTAATGGCTAACATGGGGGATTTCTATTGTTAACCAACACACTAAGCATGTGTTAGTGTGTTCTAACACTATGTGTGTGCATGTGTGTGGGTGATCAAGGCTTGTACAAATTTCTAAGCAAAGAAAAATATAAAATTACATTTAGACAATAAAGTATATCTTCTTCTTTGCTTCATTTTGCCTTGAACTCATCTATGTCTTGAGTATCTCTTTGAATATAATTGTTGATATAGCTCTGATACTGCAAAACAAATATTAGCATATAATACACACAACATATAATATTTGTTATCATCAAAATAAACTAATCTTGGGATCAAGATTCCTAACAATTTGTGTTTTGAGTTTCTTCAGAATCAAATCACAATATGGCCGAAATATCACTTCTTTGTGCGAGCCACCATTTGGTGATTCGCATGGGTGCGAGTCACCATTTGGTGACTCGCAGCCTTGCGAGCTAGTTCGTACCACATCGGGTATTTTGGTTCTAACTCTCTCGTCTGATCTCGGAATGAGGTGATTCAAAATGCGTTGGAAAGCTGGAGAAGAGACCTACAAATTTCAATGGCCGGGCCACACATGATGTGTGCGAGTCACACATGGTATTTTGTCTAATTGGTGGCTCAGCCTTGGCCAAGCTAGTCCGTACCACCTCAAGTATTTTGGCTCTAACTCTCTCGTCTGATCTCGGAATGAGGTGATTCAAGATGCGTTGAAAATCTGGAGAAGAGACCTACAACTTCCAATGGCCAAGCCACACATGATGTGTGCAAGTCACACATGGTGTTTCGCCCCTTTTGGGTGAAACACAACTCCTAGCTGCGTTGTCTTTTGTCATTTCGTGTGTTACGTTGACTCGTACCCTTCATCAAATCGCATCATAATTTCGTTAAGTTGGAGGTGACCAGTGAACGTGTTGGCCACTTGGTGGTGGCCGGTGAGCACGTGAGACACCTGGCGTTGGCCGTTCTGGTGGTTCGTCGCCACGTCATCAATGTTTTTCCGATTCGTTTTATGCGCTTGTCGGCGTCAGATGATCCTCTTTGACTCGGATGATCCCCTTTGACTTGGATAATAGCATTCATCGCTTTCTCTTTATCTTGAGCTGTGTGTGGACACCTATAGGTATTTTTAGATGTCTACAGATACCCCCTCTAAAGTATTTCAGACTCATTCTTTTATAGAGGAGTCTGGAATGCTTTGGATATGATAGCCCCCCACCTTCAGTCGGTGTCAAAGGACCTGTTGTTAGCTTCAATTCTTGACTTCTTCAGCCTTTAGTCTATTCAATATTTTTTCAAATAGATGAAGTTCTTCCGGTGCTGCGTTTATCGTCTGACCGTTGTCGAAATCTTGAACTAAAGTTGATGCGTAAGTTTCTGAACTTAGCTCTTGTCATTGATGAACTTAGCTCTTGTCATTGAGTTGACTTTGAACTGATTATCTTCGTCGGAGATTCATATATGAATGTGATTGAACACCCTAGAATCATCCTCTAACCCGGAATCTTTCCTTAGCCTTATTTTGGTGAAATCATAGACGCATTGACCGGCATCGACCTTTGCGTTGACCGGCGTTAACCTTTGCTGTAACGTGCTGACTAGCGTTAACACGGTTTATACTCATATGTTTGTTGGAGTTTACACAGTTTAAGCTCTTAAGGCATTGGAGCGTGACGGTCCCAAATGTTGGAGCTGCAGGACTAACTGTTAAAGCCGATTCATCAGTATATATGGCTCTTATTCTGAAGTTGTTGGATGCTCAAGTCACGAGACCAACTAATGGGGCTGGTGCGTCAATGACTCTTATATTTATAGGATTTTTGGCAAACCCTCAGCCATCAACGGGTTTGATGAGCCTTTACCGACTACCGTTTGAGTCGGGCTAGCATGCGAATTGTTTAAGTCCGTTCTGCATGTAACGTTATGCTAAAAGAGTTAACTCTTTTAGTGCTACGATATTGAATGCGTAAACTTCGTCTTTCTCACGGGAATAGACTGCCCGACCGCAGGTATCAGATGCAGACTCAGGATTTTTGGCAAATCCTCAGCCATCAACGGATTTGACGTGCTTTTACCGATTACCGTTTGAATCGAGCTTGCATACGGATTTTTTAAATCCATTCCGCATGTAACGTTATGCTAAAAGAGTTAACTCTTTTACTGCTACGATATTGAATACGTAGACTTTATCTTTCTCACGGGAATAGACTACCCGACAATGCGTGTTAGGCGTTGACTTATCCCTTCTTAGGATTCGGGATAAAAGTCCTTAATCTCGGATTCTGGTGTCTTTTTCACTCGGTGAAAGACTAAATCGGTAACACGTGTTAGGCGTAGGCTTATCACTATTTAGGAGTCGAGATAAAGTTCCCCGCATGTGTAAGGTGCAGATTTTGGTGTTATTAATAACGGTCGGCCATAATGTCGAATATGTGGGTTTTTGTCCTTTTTACGGTCAAGGACTAACCGACAACGCATGTTAGGCACTGACGTATCCCTACTTAGGTTTCGGGATAAAATTCCCCGTGCGTGTAGGACACGGATTATGGAGTTGAAAGATGGTGTTGGAATATTGTGTCTTCTCTTGGGGTAAAGACGAACCCGATGCACGGATTATGGAGTTGAAAGATGGTGTTGGAATATTGTGTCTTCTCTTGGGGTAAAGACGAACCCGATGTAGGAGAGGAAGAATTTTATATTCTGGTTGGAATATTGTGTCTTCTCTTGGGGTAAAGACGAACCCGATGTAGGAGAGGAAGAATTTTATATTCTGTCTCCCCAAGCTGAAGAGGAAGAATTTTATATTCTATCTCTAGTTGCCAAAGAAAACTCAAAGTAAGATCTCTACTTTAAGAATCCGGGAAGGTAAAACTAAGAGCGGGATCTCCACTCTGAAAATCAAAAAGATTCGGATAATCCTAACTGTCGGATAATCCTAACTGTCGAGAGTGAATTGTGATTTTGGCCCTAACTATAGGAAGGTTTAGCCAAGTGGGATTTTGAGGTGACCCTAACTGTAGGAATGTTTGATCACTCGATTTAAAAGTAGACCTGTCATTCATGGAAGGAATCGAGAGGAGATTTTGGTTGTGGCCCTAACTGTAGGAAGGTTTGACTAAGTGGGATTTTGAGGTAACCCTAACTGTAGGAAGGTTTGATCACTCGATTTGAAAGTGGACCTCTCGTTCATGGAAGAAATCGAGAGGAGATTTTGGTTATGATCCTAACTGTAGGAAGGTTTGACCAAATGAGGGTTTGAGATGATCCTAACTGTAGGAAGGTTTGATCACTCGATTTGAAAGTGGACCTCTCGTTCATGAAAGGAATCAATAGGAGATTTTAGTTGTGGCCCTAACTGTAGGAATGTTTGATCAAATAAGGGTTTGAGACGATCCTAACTGTAAGAAGGTTTGATCACTCGATTTGAAAGTGGACATCTCATTCATGGAAGGAATCGAGAGGAGATTTTGGTTGTGGCCCTAATTATAGGAAGGTTTGACCAAATGGGGGTTTGAGATGATCCTAACTGTTTAAAGGTTTGATCGTTCAAATTGTGAACCTCTCGTTCATGGAAGGAATTGAGAGGTGATTTTGATTGTGGTCCTAACTGTAAGAAGGTTTGACCAGGTAGACAGTGGGAGTGGGAGTACAAATCACAGTAGGAGTGTTGACTTGTACCGCTTACTCAGTGGATGTTCTTGGTGTCAAGTGATAAGAACTTAACACGAAGGGGTTTGACAATTGTCAATAATTAGGAGATTAAAATTCTGAGTACTATGTCCGGACTCAAACAATGGGAGTGTTGAGTACACAGATGTAGCGAAAGTTTGAGTGGGAATTTCTTATTCATCACCTTCTTGTAGTTGTCGGGTTATCCCTAAGAATTCACTATATAGATCTTTTTCGGGAACTTCCCGTTACATGAATCATCCACCCCAGCTTCCTTCACGAAACTGGGTCTAACATTATACTCAGTTACATGACCGGATTATCCTTAAGAATATTATGTATAAAATTCTCCAGAAACTTCCCGTTAAAGATAGGAAACAGTTTAGACTCATATACCTATTGGAGTATCAGGGAGCAGTTTAACCTCATATACTTGTTGGAGGATTGAGAAGCAGTTTATACTCATATACTCTTCGGAGTGTCGGAAGGAGCAGTTATACTCTTATACTTATCGGAGTCTTCATCTGGCTTAATTTAATGTTATAACGCCAGCTTCAGCCAAGGTTTGGATGCTATTTTTAAAAACAAAGCAAGCCTTGGTAGGATAAAGGATCCTCCTGTGGTACGCATAGTACTTTGGATCCGTAGTATTATCAGCTTCCTCCTGATTTGCGATAGGTGGTAGCTTGATCTTGTTGTTCTCAAGGAGGGATTCCAAAATGGTTAGGACGTCTTCGTCCTTGAAGGAGTACTTTTTTTGGAGTCTCGGATCTGAAGTCTTTTGCTGTCTCCAGGATTGCTGTTGTGACATCTTATTAGCATCAACAACAGCTGTAGGGGCCTTCCCTTTACCACGGGAGACGAAGCTTGAATTTGGAGGGTAAGTCGTCGGTTGGCCTCTCTCGGCTTTCTTCCTTCTGAGGAAACGTTCGGCCCGCTCTCCGTGCACCTTCAACTTTTTCCAAGTATTGGAGTGTGCTCTTCCAACACGTCCAAAGAGAGGTTGTTATGACAGGTTTGGAGGATGAAGTCCTCTGTGATCAGATCTCGGCAATTCATCGCCTTATTCCGGAAGTGCTTGACGAAGTCGTCGACTGTCTCGTCGTCTTCTTGTTTCTCATCGAAGAGTGTCCTGATTGACACCTCGGCGTCATCATCAAAAAAGTGAGCGAGGAATAGGTTCTCCAGGTCGTCTCAGTTGTTGATGCTTCCAGGCTTGAGACGACGGTACCAATCGAAGGCAGGCCCGCGAAGGGTGCCAACGAATGATCGAACCATCAAGACTTTATTACCGTAGATCATGTCCAAGTGGGACTTGAAGTAAATCAGATGTTGAGTGGGCGAGCCCTTCCCGTTGAACGGTGTGAAGTTGATCAAGTTAAACTTCGTCGGGTATGAGATCGACTCCCACTCTCTCGGGTAGGGACACAGAATGCCGATCTTCTTCACCTCTCGAGCAGACATCAGAGCGTTGATTTTGCTCTCGAGATCTTTCATCTTCTCGTCCTCGTCTGTATCATGCTTTGGATGATTTCTAAGAGGAACAATATGGCTACCCCCCGGCATTGTCATCTTCGGTGGGACCACCCCTAGCGTTGTTGTCTTCAGTAGGACCACCCCAGCGTTCTGGTCAACGGGAGGGTTATCAGTATTGAGATGTTCATCCATATCTGAATCGCTACCTGCTTGGTCATCAATGTTACGATGGCTGGATTCACCAAGTTGATTGGACAAAGCCCGAATCTGTTGGTCATTCTCTTCCCTTATCTGCTGCATAGTCATTTCCATTTCAATTTTGAATGTTTCTTTATGCTTGGCTAGAGCATCCTCAACTATTTTGGCTACTTCATCGGTGTTAATCATAAACACCTCGCAGGATTATCCTTGACTAGATACCGTTTTATCAGAGGCAACTGCAGAGTTGGCATCTGATGCTTCATCATCTGAGAATAATCCTCTATTCATCCTCTAATAGTTCCTACGCCTAGTAGTTCCCGCGCGTAATCGAGTTATACGTTGGGATACGTCCGAAAAATGATGGGGACTGAAACTCTGCGTTGACTTTCCTTTATCGACCATATTGATAGTGACTTTTGGGAGTTCGTCATCTTGCGCAGCTGATCTTTTTCTATGGAAATGCTTTGGCTTGGACTTGAATGTTCTAGTGGAGATCTTTTCCAATATCGAGACCCTCTGTGGAGCGGTCTTGGGGTAGCTACACGCTGATTAATACTGTCCTGATTAGTTTGGCACACGGATAATGAAAGTCTATCTCTCGGGTATTCCTCTTTCGAGATCTGTTCGTACCCCCAACACGATAGTACAACTCATCAGCATAATTGTCGGAGCAACCTATCGTGTGTTGGCATGACTTCCCAAGTATAACATTATCACCGTTAGACGAAAATGTTTCCTTCTGGGGGTTCGACATCTTGTTAGCGCTCTCAAGAGTCGCACATTTTAAGCTACATATTCGTGAGCGTGGGACCTTAACGGGATCTTGGACACTGACTCGTAGTCCAAGGTGGTCAGTTACATGAGTTTTCCCATTATAGAAAGGCTCTGACTTGTTGCGAGGGCGTGTGCGACCCCCAGTTTGATGAGTTGCTCGGGGTTCAGTCAATGGGCCCAAGCGTTCTTTAATCGGAATTTTGCCTCGATCCTCATGTAAAGGACCCAGATAATCCGCCATCCTCATCTTGAATCGGGAAAAGTCCACGCGGCTGTGGGGTTCTGATAGAGGTGTGTGATTCATCGGGATAGAAACAGGGGTTGTCAGAAGCTTAAACGGGACTAGGGGAGGTGAGCCGGGTGCGAACCAAACCGAACCGGTTCGGTTCAGGCGCGAACCACCACTTGGTAATTCGCGCAACCGAGCCACCAGATGGTGGTTCGCGCATTCCGACAGTTTCGGGCGTTGTTTGACTTTTTGTCGACGCCGTTTCGGACTTTGGTTTCCAGACTTAGCATGATTTCGGTGGCTTCTTGATCACCTCTTCTTGCTTTAACTTTTGCACTTCTTGCACGAGAATCCGTACGTGCGTAATCAAGGCGCGGCGCTTCTGAATGCGCTCCTCGAGGGTTGAGCGGGTCCGTTTGACTTGAATCCATTCATTCGCTGTTGGTTTGGAGGAGAGGAGATCTGTTTGCTGCTGGGGCACTCGGTGCCTCTTGAGTTTCAGATCTGCCTTATAGTAGATCCCGTCAACAGGCTCCAAAGCCTTGGCGAATTAGCGCGCGAGACGTTGGCACTTCCTTTGGCGAGCTCTTTTTGATAAAGTTGGCGCGGCTACAGTGGCTATCTCCTTGATTGAGGAGGAGTTCAGATCTGCTGATCCGGCCTCGTTGGAGGCCGGAGGGGCGTTACAAGGAGTGATTACAGTAGTAACGAGGCGTTGATCTTCTTGCACTTGCGAGGGGTGGAGGACCTAGAGGAGGAGGACGACAGAT
Organism: Asparagus officinalis; assembly: GCF_001876935.1. NCBI lineage: Eukaryota > Viridiplantae > Streptophyta > Magnoliopsida > Asparagales > Asparagaceae > Asparagus > Asparagus officinalis. The sequence goes on along the minus strand of NW_017972541.1, from coordinate 61,213 downwards.
ACTCCTCGAACTTTAGTTGGTCGAATTCGTACTCGACTTCTTCGTTAACCGGGATCCGGATCCATGGTTGCGACACGATAGCTTCGGCATCAAAGCTATTGGTTCCCACTGTGGTCGCCAGTTTGTTTTCATCAAAAGTTATCATTTTTATTGTTGTCGAACCTGTTACACCGTTTATCGATTACAAGTTCAAGTTGATCTTTTTATAAGATCTCCTTACAATTGTTACACCGTTTATCGATTACAAGTTCAAGTTGATCTTTTTATAAGATCTCCTTACAATGAGAAAAGTAAAGATTATAACTTTATGCAAGTTGATCTTTTTATAAGATCTCCTTACAATGAGAAAAGTAAAGATTATAACTTTATGAAACAAAACACAACAGTAGTTTATCTCCTGTTGCTTTGTGTGGGATCTTTGCCTGTGCTGGGGACGGGTTAGTCCATGGACCGCCACGGATCAGATTCGGTTGACAAGTGTAATTATGCTCTTGCTTCACGAAGGAAACAATCGCAACAACGATAATCACGACCAAGCGAAATTGTGGCTCTTCTCGAGATCAAAACCAGATTTGATCCGGAAGAAAGAGGGGGATAGAATCTCAAATCTTCTTTTGATCAAAACCCAGACGCACTTAAGGATAGCTTCAGAATAGTTAGGGAGGTCCTGGAACGAAAGAATCCTTGAAAATACCGAAATCCGTATTTGGGAGGTTTTGGGAGGCCAAAATAGTCGTGGTGGCTCGCATGCGTGCGAGCCACCATTTGGTTTTTTGTGCGAGCCACCATTTGGTGACTCGCATGGGTACGAGTCACCATTTGGTGGCTCGCAGCCATGCGAGCCAGTTCGTACTACCTTGAGTTTTTTGACTCTAACTCTCTCGTTCGATCTCGGAATGAGGTGATTCAAGATGCGTTGGAAAGATGACGAAAAGACCTACAACTTTTATGTTTTGAGTTTCTTCAGAATCAAATCACAACATAGCCGAAATATCACTTTTGTGTGCGAGCCACCATTTGGTGACTCGCATGGGTGCGAGTCACCATTTGGTGGCTCGCCGCCTTTTGACTCTTTTGGCTGTTTGCATTTCCTTCGG
>NW_017972541.1:17772-60106 GCF_001876935.1 Asparagus officinalis | reverse complement strand
CTTCCGATCTCGGAATGAGGTGATTTAAGATGAGTTGGAAAGCTGACGAAAAGAACTACAACGTTTGTGTTTTGCATTTCTTCATAATCAAATCACAATATAGCCGAAATGTCACTTCTTTCTGCGAGCCACCATTTGGTGACTCGCAGCCTTGAGAGCCAGTTAGTACCACCTCGGGTATTTTGGCTCTAAATCTCTCGTCCGATCTCGGAATGAGGTGATTTAAGATGTGTTAGAAAGTTGGAGAAGAGACCTACAACTTACAATGGCCGAGCCACACATGATGTGTGCAAGTCACACATGGTATTTTTTCTAATTGGTGGCTCAGCCTTGGCCAAGCCAGTTCATACCACCTTGGGTATTTTGGCTCTAACTCTCTCGTCCGATCTCAGAATGAAGTGATTCAAGATGCGTTGGAAAGCTAGAGAAGAGACCTACAACTTCCAATGGCCGAGCCACACATGATGTGTGCGAGTCACACATGGTGTTTTGCCCCTTTTTGGTGAAACACAACTCCTAACTGCGTTGTCTTTTGCCATTTCGTGTGTTACATTGACTCGTACGCTTCACCGAATCGCATCATAAATTTCGTTAAGTTGGAGGTGACCAGTAAACATGTTGGCCACTTGGTGGTGGCCGGTGAGTATGCGGGCCACCTGGCGTTGGCTGTTCTGGTGGTTCGTCACCACGTCATCAACGTTTTGCCGATTCGTTTCATGCGCTTGTCGGCGTCAGATGATCCTATTTGACTCAGACGATCCCCTTCGACTTGGATAATGACGTTCATCACCTTTTCTTTATCTCGAGCTGTATGTGGGCACATATAGGCATTTTTAGACGCCTACAGGGTCGACCTTAAGTGACCCCATCAGCATCATCCTCAACTCACCCCATCCCCGAGCAGGGGGCCTCCTCCATAGCCGGCTCTTTACCTTGTCGATGAGCTGACTCAGCAAGCACAGTAAGGGCTGTCTCCTTCTCAACCTGAGCCTAGACCCCTTCGAGCTCGGCTACAATGATCTCGGCCCTTTTAGCTTTTGTAGGGGACTTGTCGTCAACAACGATGACATCTGCAGACTTGGCCCGAGGAGTCTCTTGGATGGAAGCGGCATAAACTCCACCCTCTGCAGTTTCCTGTGCAAGAGGAGTCCTGCCTCGACTACACACTTTCCTTAGTCTCCTTTTCTTCTTGGACGTCTCAGTCTTGGCAGTAGCAGAAGTTGGTCCGGCAAGCTGAGTCGTGATCTTGGTCACACTCGCCATAATTTCTTCGACCTCCTCCGGGTCCAAATCTGAATGAAGGTGCTTCTGGGGCCTCGTTAGGGGTCCCGCCTGAGGTGCCTTGGGCTCCTCCACCCATAACGCTAATACAACAACTAGAGCCTTATCCTTTTTAGTCGGGGGAGTCTAAGAGATGCCAACAACCCACAAGAGCGAAGTGTTGAATAAGTTATCGCTTCGACAAGACCCAGTGTAAGCTCGAATCTTATCTAGCCCCCGCCTCTCCTTAGTTGAGAGAAAACCTAGCCTCAGGGCCTCCTTCTTGATCTCGGGCCAAGCTAAGCAAGGCAGGATCGCATCCGTTCTGAATACCCATACAAATTCGACTCAGGAGGGCTGGAAACAACCTTGAAACCACCCAAGTTCTGGAAATGACAACAAACCTCACCAGCGTAGCTATGGACTTCAGTTTGATCTGCGACGGCGAGAACTCCAAAGATTCAAAACTGCGACGGAGGAACAGATGGAGTGGAAGGCACAAACCATACAGCTAGAGTGATGTTGCAGCTATGATCATACAAAGCCAGAGTCTTCCCCAGCGCCGACAAGATGAACACTCGGGGAATGTCGAATCTGTCAAAGTAGGTTTCGAGCACCGCTGAATGCACCTTGGAGTGGAATTTTCAAAGTAGATTAATCTGAGCCATATTTTGAGAAGAGACAACCGGAGCAGAGATGCCATTTCTATTCGAATCAGACAGTTAGAGAAACTCTGTGAGATTATCAGAAATCGCTCAGACAATAGAGAAAATTCTAGGGTTTCGAGAGCGAGTAAAGTTAACCTCTTGGGAGAGAAAGTGTAGATATAGGCAAAGAGGTGGACACATGACGAGGTCTTAACGGCTGACTCAATTATTGAACGACAGCTAAAAGAACTCTCATAATTCCAAGCGACCGTTTAGAAACTAAAGCGACATCCTTAGCCAACCCATGATAACCTATGATGTCAGAACGTCACGTCAACAACGACTCATCAATGACCCCTCATTAATGTGCCTCGAAACCCTAATAGGCGGTAGGTTAATTTCACTCAGATTCGGTCACCCAAGTTTGAGTGAAAGGGGCTAGTGTTGTATCACAGAAATGACCAAGTGTTAATCCTATTTTAGGAGATGACATGTGTCCCAAATTGACTGTACACTAACTCGATCTGACCTTATGAAGACCGGGTCAAAGGATGCCTTCACTCGCCCCCTCCTAAGAGGGCTGAGTCGAAAGGCATCCTCACACGAGCCCCGCTATTAAAACCAACTTAATGCGTTATAACTTAGTTGTCTAAGTCAAGAAACGCCTTCATTAAGAGCGGTCGAATCGAAAAGTTAAGCCGAAAGACGATCTTTCTCGAACCCCTCAATGACAGCCAGTTACCATAACATTAAATGCAAAGTCAAAGCCATCATTACATCTCCTCTAGAGTTATAATGATTCATCAGAGCATGCTGGCGCCGCAACCCCTCAGTCGCTGCCACAATAAATATGAGGATGACTCGGGTCACCTCTTGCCGACACCTGTAAAGTATCAGCTAACCAAGTTGGCTGCTAGGACTCAGCTGAAGTTACCCAAATACCCTTCAAAACCTACTATAAAAAGACGCATTTCCTATTACATGAAGGTACACAACTTTTGCACTATAACCTATAGTACTCATATTTCCTCCACCTAAAGATCAGTACTAACTTGACCGTCAGAGGAATCACTGGAGAACCCCACTCTGAACTTCCCACATGTTGTCTGTGTGCAGGACCACAACCTCTGCTCAACAATCAGCCACCAAAGAAGATTGGCGGACCCCAAACACTCTATAACCTACCGAAAACCCTAGTGTTAAATATATGACATCATCATCCAATAATCTTAATGTATCAGTAATTAAAGTGTATTAATCCATCTCTTCAGGTACCAAGATACTAATTCCGATGATAGTCAAGAACTAAGTAGTTTGAGAATACTTTTGTTGAAATATCCATTTCTTCCTAAGAGCAAGAGATTTTAGCGTGTACTGAGACAGAAATATTCGAATCGAAACAGGGTTCAACTCGGACTTAGATCTGTACAAGATCTGGAAGCGAAAAGATTGTTGAAGTGGTTCACTAGGTGGACTGCAAAGGGAGACAATCTTACTGAGGATTAAGAGGATAAATCTGAATGCAAAGAGCTTTTGGGATGCTCTTAAATGTGAGATTTGGATAAGTCTCTTCAATAAGGATCCAAGTTCTTATTATTAAGTTGGATTTAAACAAAATAACTGCTGGGCGGAATATTGAATTTACCTTTTATGATGACCTCTATGATTAGGGATCATGAGAAAGCTGGAACTACGTCAAGCTAGGAGTGTTTACGCCAGGAACAATTTTCATTACAGCTTCCATTACAATCGTTAATCATCATAATGGAAATAAAAGAATGAGCCTTACAATCGTAAACCTCTCTTTACAAAGAAAACAAATTAGGCTATTTGATACGAGTTGCCGTGTGAGCACATTTGATCGCGGAATTATCAAAGGTGGGTAGAGAAGAGGATGATAGAAACACAAGAACAATTCAGTATGTGATGAAGGAAAATACCCTCTAGATTATGAGTATGAAAAGATTACAATCCCTCTCTCACAATCTCACTAGAATCGAGAACAAGCTCTAGATTATGAGTATGAAAAGATTACAATCCCTCTCTCACAATCTCACTAGAATCGAGAACAAGCTCTCAATTCTCTCTAACTCACAATCTCACTAGAATCGAGAACAAGCTCTCAATTCTCTCTAAACCCTAATCTCTCTTGATTAGAATATCACTTTGATTACATCTGATTGATTAGAAATCCTAAATAATCCCTTATATAGGTGTAACAACGTGGATGGTAAAGTGGTAAATAACCAAGCCCAAACCCAACAGGAATTCGTGCAAACAGAAACCCAAATAAACCAGGAAACCTTCGATGAGTCGACTCACGACTAAGATGAGTCGACTCGTCCGAAACTGTACAAAACACAAAACCAGCAATGAGTCGACTCATGACTGAGATGAGTCAACTCGTCAGAGACTGGTGACAAACAGCTAGGTTTCGTGAGTCGACTCATGACAGGCATGAGTCGACTCAACCTGATGAGTCGACTCATGACTGTTATGTCGACTCATGACAGGCATGAGTCGACTCAACCTGATGAGTCGACTCATGACTGTTATGAGTCGACTCACAGGCTGAAACCTGGGTGCTTCGATTCTTCGATTCGCCATCTCGTTCCACGCTTTAACCTGCGTTCCATTGTGCTATTTTACACCTCTATTCTCAAGCTACCATAGGAATCATCTATCCTCGAGCTCCTATGAGGATCGCTAAGTTCCAAAGAGAAGATATACCCGTATCATGGGTCCCTCCTTTAGGAACTTGAAGTCCCGTTCAAGTTAGAACTTCAGCTGAGGAAACTTGCGAGCTCCTCCATCCTTTCTGTACCACCTGGCCTTGCTAGAAACCTGATATCGACGTACAACTGGAAACGACTCCTTCGTACCTCGCCTCATCGTAGTCGTCTTCCGCTCCAACATGCAACTCCTTTTCGATAGCTCATCATGAAGTCTAATGCACAGCGAGACGAACTTCTTGCTTGCATTCACTAGCCTCTTCGCTCGTATCACCGTCCCCAAGCTTGTCTCCCTCGGAAGAGACGCCGAACGAAATATGAACTTTTCACCGTCTTTGGTGAATGTATACTTCTGAACCCGCCTCTCGTAGATCGCATATCTATCCCATAAGTACGGATTGTCCAGTATAATCTGACAAACATCTAATGGAACTATGTCACACGTAACCTCATCAATATACGACTCATGGACCGTAAATCTGACAGTGTATTGGTCAACTACACTTAGTCACTCCTCCTTCTGAATCCACCCCAATGGATAAGGCTTCGGATGCTTGATCGTCTTCTGACCTAGCTTCTGAACCAAGGCTTCAAATATCAAATTCTTCTCGCTGCCCGGATCAACTATGATATCAACCAAACTGGTCTTCACTTGCAACTTCAGCACAAAGAGTTGCTCTCTCGGGTCGTCGTCCTCCTTCGTGGCCTGTCTCCCTGTCATAAGGTTGAGACTGCTGTTGGGCTCTGTCATCCCCGGGACTTCTTTCGGACCTTGAGCTATCACATATGCCTTTTTCTCCTCCTTCTTTTTCAATCCTCTTAGCTTGAGATGATGATACTTCTCCCAGCAACGATCATCAACATGCCCTATCTTCTCGCAGTGACTACAAATCAGTTCTGCTTTCCTTGGATCACCCTTCTTCTCCTCCTTATGTTTGGAACCACTAGACTCGCCTCCCGTCTGTTTGGAGTCTCCCTTAGTCTTGTTGCCCTTCTTCTGCTTGCCCTCAATGGCAATAGCCTTCACGCTCACCTCTGTAATAGTCTCAACCGTGAATAACTTCATCTCCTTCCGGATGTAATCGCTCAATCTCGCCATATACTTCATAAACACAGAATATTCCTCTGTCGCAATGTTGAGGATCATCGCCTGCTGCTGGAACTCCGTGGTGTATTCTTGAACGGGTTGATTGACTCTTTAGCGCAAGTCGTACCACTTGTACCAACACTCTTTGAGGAATCCTACCGGATAGAATTGCTTCCTAAGTAGTTCTTTAAACTTGTTCCACGATACCGCCTTCTTCTCATGCTGGCAATAGGATTTCCACCATGTTAATGCTGTTGGCCTTCTTGTTTTGATGATGATTTACAAACAATTTACTACTAATGTTGTTTGTCTAGTATTTGTGTTTTCTTATTTATTATAGACAAACAACGTAGTTGGAGGATGGATGGAATAGCGCTTCAAAGACGATATCAAATGGAGGTTGGCGTAATTGTGAGTTGAAGCCTTGCAATTCAAAGTTAAAGATCAAGTTCAAGCTTCATCCGCATGTGTACCAAGTTGAGCTACAATGAAGATCAAGATCAAGCTTGGGTAATCTAGTTTAGATTTTATATTATGTGTGTTAAGTACCTTAAGCTCAATATCATATACACACACGTATTTGGTTTCTATGTATATATATAGTTATATATATACATGCATGGTTTTGAGTTTCATGCTTTGGACACACTTGCAAAATACATGAGTTTTCAAAAATGGAAATTCAATTTGAGAAATTCTTTTTCTAACATGTTTGTTTTCATGTTTACAAACATTTCGCAAAGTTTCATCAAGTTTAGAATTGATTTGTTATGTTTAATGGAATTTACAAAATCATGTTTTCGTTCGTGCACATGTTCGTGCATGTTTTACAAAACAGATGAGTTTTTGCAAATGGGAAGTGATATTTGAAAAATTCTTTCTCTTACATGTTTATCTATATGTTTAGAAACTTCACTCAAAATTTTACTATTTTTGGAGTTGATTTACTATGCCTAATTGATTTTACAAAATCGTATATGTTAACAGTTTTTCAGAAACTGTAAATTTGTGTTCAAATATTTATTTCTCTCAACTGGGAAAATAATTTTCAGAAATTCTTTCTCTGACATGTTATTCTACATGTCTAGAACATTCCCACAAAATTTCATAATTTTTAGAGTTCATTTACTATTTTAAATTGATTTTACAAAACATCTGCGCACTGCTACAGTAACTCCGGTCGACCGGACCGGTCGACCGGAAATGTCTCTGGACGTTTCTCAGCTTTGCAGATGGCTCTCGGTCGACCGTACCGGTCGACCGAAGTACTGTAGCATCCGACCGTTGCTACAGTAACGGCTAGTTCTGTTTTTTTGTTTATTTAATGTTTTGGGGGTGTTTTTATTGGTTTTTGGGGTTGTTTCATGAGCCTATATATACCCCATGCCCTCATACCTCTAAGGTAACTCAAGAAATGTTTTAAACAAGTTTAAAGAGTTTTAAACAAGGGTTTAAGTGAGTTTTAGTGTTTGTTTGGTTTGAAGATTATTTTCACAAGTGGAGGAGATCATCTTCTTGTTTGGGCTTCATATCTCCATCTCTCCATCTTGATCTAGAGAAGTTTTCCTAAACTCAAGTCTAGCTTTTATTTATAATTATTTGTTGATTATCATTTCTATTAAAGCTAGTTTTATATTGAGTTTAGTTTGATTTGATTTACTCTTTGTTTGCACACACAACCATTGAGCTTATTGTATTTGCATACATTATATAATTGGGTTGTGGGATAGTGTGACATTGAGTTGAGCCTAATTGAGTTCTCACCTTGTTAGAGAGAACAATCATTTGCTATATTGTGCTTAATTGTGAAATCACTTTGTAATACACTTGTACACCGAGTGAGGAGTGTGTGGTGAGAGTCGGGGATCGTCCCAAGAGGAGTGGCGTCGGTTGACGTGCCTAGGGAGAGGTTGTAACCGAGCACTTGAGGGAGACACGGCTAGGTCCAACACTTAGTGGGTGTAGAGTGTGATTGCAAGAGTGTGAGTTGTAGAGTTTTCGGTTAGCTAGAAAACCGAGTGTGTAGAAGAAGTTCCGGCTTCCAAACCGGATTGTGTTAGTGGATTTCTCCCCGGGAGTGGGGAGCGGAGACGTAGGACGGAAGGTCCGAACTCCGTGATCATATTGCTTGTTTGAGTGTGCTTTGGCGTTCATTCATATTTATGTTCATATCTTATATCGCCATTGTCATTAGCTCATTATCTATATCATCCACTATCTAGTTCATATTGTTTACCCTTGTGTCAGTTTATATATCCTTGCATATATATATATTTCATCATATAGGATATATCTTATTGTTTACATTGCTTATCCTAGCTTACAAATATTGTTGTATTTCATACTTGCTAGGATAACGTATTAATTATTTTTAATTGGCATTTAAATCGGATTAGATTAGCATAAGACCCTAATCACCCCCCTCTAGGGTCTAACAATTGGTATCAGAGCTTGGTGCTCTTTGATTTAAGGTCTAATCGCCTTGAGTTAAAGATCCAAGTTATCCTTTTTGTGCTAATCTTGTTTTGATTGCATTTGTATCTTGCTTGCATATTTTTACAAATTATGGATATGAATGATGCATCTTGTTTAGGCTATGATTCTAGTATTGCTCCTAAATTCAATGCTTTCCCTTATGCTCAATGGTGTTTTAGATTCAAAATATTTGTTCAATCTAAAAATATCGATTTATGGGAAATCATTGATTGTGCTTATATTGTGCCCACGTTGGAGAAATCCAAGTGGAGCAAACATGATAAAAAGATGTTTATTATGAACAAGCTTATGTTAGAATTTTTATTAAATGCATTTGATTCATTTATGTCTAACAAGCTTGATTCTTTTGATAGCGCTTATACATTATGGAAATTCATAGAAGCGCATCAAGGAGACTTGGAGGCGATCCGACAAGCTTTGGAGGATCCCGCTTCAAGTTCATATGGAGCTTCATGCACACGTGCACTAGGCGATAGCCCTAGTGAGGTTTGCGAGTTCGAATCTATTAATGATTTACATAATGATGAACTTGCTTGTGCTAGTGATAAATTATTGCATGCCTACAAGAAATTGCAAAATGATTTCATTAATCTTAAAAGCAAGCATGAAATTTTAAAATCCGATCATGAGTCTTTAGCTTCTAAGTTTGATACTATTTCTAATGAGAATATGATCCTTAAAGAAAATAATGAAAAATTAAAATTGGATCATGATTCTTTAATTTCAAACTTTGGTAAGTTAACTCATGAGAAAGATAATGCCATGCTAGAAGTAGAATACATTAGAAATGAATTTGATTCTTTTAAGAATAACCATACATGCTCTACTTCTATTATCAATGATGTTGTATCTAATGATGAGTTGAATCATGTGAAAAACCGCATATCTTGTTTAAATTCAACCTTAAACACATGCATTGATAATCATAAGAAACTTATGGACTTGTGTGCAAAATCTAATGCAAACTCTTCTAAGAAACATATACACCATGCACACTTGTATAGCAAAATTTACAAATGCTCTATTTGTGGTCGTAAAGGCCATTTATCTAAATTTTGCTATGATGCACAAAAATCTAAAAATAGTAATATTAATGCTTCTTGTGCATCTCATAAGGCTTCTTCATCACACACACATGTACATGCACATACTCATCATGTTCATCATAAGCATGCTCATGTGTTTAAATGTGATATTTGTGGTCGTTTTGGTCATTTGGCCAAGTATTGTTTTGATTTAAAAAGAAAATCTTATTTGCCAAATGTTTCTAGTAGGCCACATGTTTTTAGATGTGATGTTTGTGGTAGATATGGCCACTTAAATCTTAAAAGACCATCTTTATTTGCAAATGTTCCTCGTGCACATCCACATGGTCAACATAACCAAATGCATCCTCTTCATTGCACTTATTGCAATCGAATGGGTCATTTGCATAACTATTGCTATGACCGGACCCGTGCACTAAATATGCCCAAATGGGTTCATAACCCTAGGGCTTTGAGCTTCAATAATAGGGGTGATGTCCCTAAACCTTTTGGTACCAAAATTACTTGGGTACCAAAACAAAATTGATTTTAAACCAAGAATTTTAGTATTTTTATTTTTCTTTGTCTTGGTTTTGAAAATTATGTTTTAATATCTTTTGGTTATGAAAACAAATTTTCTTTTATCAAATCTTTTGTTTTCATGATTATTAGTTTTGATGAGAGGTTTGTGTTTATATAACCCTCCGGGTTTATTGGGTGTTTATTCCCAAATCAAGTTTACCGGATGCTAAAATGATTATATGGGTTGGAACAAGCTCAAGAGCTTGATATAATTGTTGCCTCTCTCAAAAATTGTGTTTTGATTTGTTGCTTTTGAATTCATTATAATTCACTTATATGATGATATTTATGTGTTTGTGCTAATGGATCATCTATTCGTGCTTTATAATGTATTCTATGAGTGGTTTGATCAAGTCTTACAAAGAAATTCTTTTTGTTGATCAAACATCATTTTTGGTTTAAATGGTTGATTTATGATTTCATTTGGTTGATTGAGTGATTTGTTTTCACTTGAAAACTTTTTTCATGATTCTCATGTTCCTCTTCCTTTGATTTCATAAAACTATTCTTTTTTTTGGTTTTTTTTATATTTTTTGTGTTAATGAGACACTATTTTCATATTGACACATTTATATGTGTTCTCATTATCTTCATGTATATGAGTAAAATTTTAGCATATTCATGTATGCTTGCTCACATATGTTTTGCCATGATCTTCATTGTATATACTCTATATGGCTTTTTGATAGGGGGAGCAATCCCTATATATATTCTTTTTAAACTCACCTATGCTTATTGATAGGGGGAGCTTTCGCTCTCTTATTTCTTTTGTCCCCTTTTTGATGCTGTCAAAGGGGGAGAAATATTATTGTGAGTATACAATTCAATTCCTTATTTATATGCATGTATATTATCTTGTATATGTTCATTTCCTTCATGCATATATTCCTTTATGCATGTGTATAATCTTGTATATGTTCATTTCCTTCATGCATATATTCCTTTTTGTAAATTGTTTGTCATCATCAAAAAGGGGGAGATTGTTGGCCTTCTTGTTTTGATGATGTTTAACAAACAATTTATTACTAATGTTGTTTGTCTAGTGTTTGTACATTCTTATATATTGTAGACAAACAACGTAGTTGGAGGATGGATGGAATAGAGCTTCAACGATCATATCCAAAGGAGGTTGGCGGAATGTCGGTGAAGCCTTGCTATTCAAAGTTCAAGATCCAAGTTCAAGCTTCATCCGCGATTAGTTTCCTTGTATATATATGTAGTCACATATATATACAACATAAGTTTTGGTTTTCATGTTTATAAATATGAAATTACATGTTTCATATTTATTATTGTGATTTGGTTTATCTACATAGATATGAAACAAATATATTTTCATATACATACTCATAGGTTTCATTTTCTATTGTATTTGTGAAAATACTATATTCTTAGTTTATAGACTTCAATATCAGTTTATACATGTTTTACTAAGTCTACAAAAACATTTCACAAAGTTTCAAAAGTTGGTTTATGTCAAAACATCAAAATTCAAGTATCTCATATTTTCATGTTTTGGACTAGTTTGTAAAATGATGATATTTTTCATTTGGGAAGTCCTTTTTCGAAACCAGTCGTTGTAGCATGTTTATTATCATGTCTACAATCATTCCCCAAAGTTTTACATTTTTTGGAATTTATTTGATATTTTTAAACAGTGTTTTAAAATCAGCGTTGTTTCCTGAAATGTCAGTTTTCGGTCGACCGGTACGGTCGACCGGTCAATTGACCATTCGTCAGTATTTTTCCAGAGAGTCGTCGGTCGACCGGTCCGGTCGACCGAGAGCTCAAATCGGTCGACCGACAGAATTTCCGGTCGACCGACGATGGTCCAGAACGTTTTCTTCGTGTTTTTGCTCTCATCGGTCGACCGACGGGATTTTCGGTCGACCGACAATATGACCGTTGGACTTCTAACGGCTATTTCTGAGCTGTTTCTCTGGGGGCTGTTTTGTCATTTGTTTTGGGGGTTTTTGCTGAGATTTCTAGTGGGTATATATACCCCATTGCTGATGTCTTTTCAAACCAACCAAGAGAGTTTTTTTAATCAAGTTTAATAAAGTTTTTAAAGGGTTTTAGTTTGGTTTAAGTGTGTTTAAAAAGCTTTTATTATATAATTGGGTTGTGGGATAGTGTGACATTGAGTTGAGCCTAATTGAGTTCTCACCTTGTTAGAGAGAACAATCATTTGCTATATTGTGCTTAATTGTGAAATCACTTTGTAATACACTTGTACACCGAGTGAGGAGTGTGTGGTGAGAGTCGGGGATCGTCCCAAGAGGAGTGGCGGCGGTTGACGTGCCTAGGGAGAGGTTGTAACCGAGCACTTGAGGGAGACACGGCTAGGTCCAACACTTAGTGGGTGTAGAGTGTGATTGCAAGAGTGTGAGTTGTAGAGTTTTCGGTTAGCTAGAAAACCGAGTGTGTAGAAGAAGTTCCGGCTTCCAAACCGGATTGTGTTAGTGGATTTCTCCCCGGGAGTGGGGAGCGGAGACGTAGGACGGAAGGTCCGAACTCCGTGATCATATTGCTTGTTTGAGTGTGCTTTGGCGTTCATTCATATTTATGTTCATATCTTATATCGTCATTGTCATTAGCTCATTATCTTTATCATCCACTATCTTGTTTAGATTGTTTACCCCTTGTGTTAGTTTCATATCCTTGCATATATATATTTCTATCATATAGGATATATCATCTTGTTTACATTGCTTATCCTAGCTTATATATTTTGTTATATTTCATACTTGCTAGGATAACTTGTTAATTAGTTTTTAATTGGCATTTAATCGGATTAGATTAGCATAAGACCCTAATCACCCCCCTCTAGGGTCTAACAAATGCATGTCCCAAAAGCTTCAAAGTCGTGAACACGAGCTTCTCCTTGGATTAATATCCGTAAAGTGTGAAATAGGTCTCCATCCGCTCGATCCAATCATCAAGCCTCTCGACATTGACACTCCCGTCATAAACAGGAATCTCCACTTTGAAGTCTATCTTCAATTTTTGATAAGAACACTTACCCTCTTGGTGTGAAACAGACTTAACAATACGGGCCTCCTCATTTGAATCAGAACCCTCGCCTTCTCCATCGGACTCTACAAGTTTCTTCTTGCCTTTCGAAGAAGATTCCTCCTTGTTTCCTTTGTCTTGGACAAGATTAACGAGTTGCACGAGGGTCGAACCTATTGTCTCCATCTGCTTCTCCAATGCATCTAACCTTGTTGAACTGTCTCCTTCACTCATCTTCTTCTTCCTTAAGTTTTGGACTCCTTCCAATAAAATAAGGATCTCGTCTAGCTTTTTGTATTACGATCGAGTCAGGACCATACACAGGATGCCCCCTTCATAGGATCTGATCGCTCTGATACCAACTTGATACGAGTCGTCGTGCGAGCACATTTGATCGCAGAATTATCAAAGATGGGTTAAGAAGAGGATGACGGAAACACAAGAACAATTCAGTATGTGGCGAAGAAAAATACCCTCTCTAGATTATGAGTATGAAAAGATTATAATCCCTCTCTTACAATCTCACTAGAATTGAGAACAAGCTCTCAATTCTCTTTAAACCCTAATCTCTCTTGATTAGAATCTCACTTTGATTACATCTGATTGATTAGAAATCCTAAACAATCCCTTATATAGGTGTAACAATGTGGATGATAAAGTGGTAAATAACCAAGCCTAAACCCAACAGGAATTCGTGCAAACAGAAACCCAAACGAACCAAGAAACCTTCGATGAGTCGACTCACGACTGAGATGAGTCGACTCGTCCAAAACTGTATAAAACACAAAACCAGCAATGAGTTGACTCATGACTGAGATGAGTCGACTCGTCAGAGACTAATGACAAACGGCTGGGTTTCGTGAGTCGACTCATGACAGGCATGAATGAGTCGACTCAACCTGATGAGTTGACTCATGACTGTTATTAGTCGACTCACGGGCTGAAACCTGGATGCTTCGATTCATTGATTCGCCGTCTCGTTCCACACTTCAACCTGCATTCCACTGTGCTGTTTTACACCTCTATTCTCAAGCTACCATGAGAATCATCTATCCTCAAGCTCCCATGAGGATCGCTAAGTTCCGAAGAGAAGATGCACCCATATCACTATTTCCTAGAAACACATGCAGAAACTATTATAGTCACTGCTTGTGTGAGATCTTTGCCTGTGCCTGGGACGCTTTGATCTGTGGACCATCGATTCAACGATCCAAGTTGATCGTGAAGAAGGATTGATTTTGATGTTTCGTCTTAGAAACAAGAACAGAAGTAGATATCTTAGCCAAGTAAGATAAATACTCTTCTCAAGATCAAATCAACGTTTGATCTCAAGGAAAACACCGAAGGCTCTTGATGGCGCTTAAAAATGAATGAGGACTCTCTCTCTTGCTCTCAAAATTCGCCAAAAGCTCAAGTCTCTGCCCTCAATTAGGTCAACCCTCATCCAAATCTTCAGATAAGAAGCCGTTACTAAAGATAAGAAGCTAAAACCAACCCTATCTGATAACTCCCATTTTCGAGACAGTGTTTACTATCTCGAATAAATGGGTTGTTCAAGGCAGTTTTGTAACCAACACCTATTATGTTAAATTCCATGATTTTCAGATATTATGGGTGGATTTTTAGTTTGTAACAACCTCTCCGTGTTTATGGATGTTCCCAAGCAGTTATGGATCCACGTAGGTCGCACGAACCTCTAGAAAACTGCCGAAAAAGACGTCGCGCTGCCTTGCCATTTTCGAGACAGCTCATGCTATCTCGGATTCTGACACATTACATTCTCTCGGAAGTAGAGACAATGTATGTTGTCTCACTAATTGTGAGACAGCTTCGAGTTCCGTCATTTCGTCATTTTGTGCGTTCCTTTGCTTCTTTTTGCATCGGATGACCTCTTCTGACTTAGATGATGATGTTCTTTATCTTCTCTTCGTCTTGAGCTTCATTTAGGACATATAGATAATTTTCGATACCTACAAATATCCCCTCCAAAGTTTTTAGCCTCCTTAGTATTTTATCGAGGAGTCTGGAATACTTTGGATAAGATAGGTCCTGCTTTCAATCTCTTCAGTATTTTATCGAGGAGACTGTATAGAAGGACCTTTGAATGGCTTCAGTTTTTTGACTTTTTAGCTTTTAGTTTACTCAGTGTTTTGTGACAAACGGTTGGGTTTCGTGAGTCGACTTATGATAGACATGAGTCGACTCAACCTGATGAGTTGACTCATGACTGTTATTAGTCGACTCACGGGCTGAAACCTGGATGCTTCGATTCATTGATTCGCCGTCTCGTTCCACACTTCAACCTGCATTCCACTGTGCTGTTTTACACCTCTATTCTCAAGCTACCATGAGAATCATCTATCCTCAAGCTCCCATGAGGATCGCTAAGTTCCGAAGAGAAGATGCACCCATATCACTATTTCCTAGAAACACATGCAGAAACTATTATAGTCACTGCTTGTGTGAGATCTTTGCCTGTGCCTGGGACGCTTTGATCTGTGGACCATCGATTCAACGATCCAAGTTGATCGTGAAGAAGGATTGATTTTGATGTTTCGTCTTAGAAACAAGAACAGAAGTAGATATCTTAGCCAAGTAAGATAAATACTCTTCTCAAGATCAAATCAACGTTTGATCTCAAGGAAAACACCGAAGGCTCTTGATGGCGCTTAAAAATGAATGAGGACTCTCTCTCTTGCTCTCAAAATTCGCCAAAAGCTCAAGTCTCTGCCCTCAATTAGGTCAACCCTCATCCAAATCTTCAGATAAGAAGCCGTTACTAAAGATAAGAAGCTAAAACCAACCCTATCTGATAACTCCCATTTTCGAGACAGTGTTTACTATCTCGAATAAATGGGTTGTTCAAGGCAGTTTTGTAACCAACACCTATTATGTTAAATTCCATGATTTTCAGATATTATGGGTGGATTTTTAGTTTGTAACAACCTCTCCGTGTTTATGGATGTTCCCAAGCAGTTATGGATCCACGTAGGTCGCACGAACCTCTAGAAAACTGCCGAAAAAGACGTCGCGCTGCCTTGCCATTTTCGAGACAGCTCATGCTATCTCGGATTCTGACACATTACATTCTCTCGGAAGTAGAGACAATGTATGTTGTCTCACTAATTGTGAGACAGCTTCGAGTTCCGTCATTTCGTCATTTTGTGCGTTCCTTTGCTTCTTTTTGCATCGGATGACCTCTTCTGACTTAGATGATGATGTTCTTTATCTTCTCTTCGTCTTGAGCTTCATTTAGGACATATAGATAATTTTCGATACCTACAAATATCCCCTCCAAAGTTTTTAGCCTCCTTAGTATTTTATCGAGGAGTCTGGAATACTTTGGATAAGATAGGTCCTGCTTTCAATCTCTTCAGTATTTTATCGAGGAGACTGTATAGAAGGACCTTTGAATGGCTTCAGTTTTTTGACTTTTTAGCTTTTAGTTTACTCAGTGTTTTGTCGAGTAGTCTGAAATACTTCTGGTGTCACATTTATCGCTTGACCATTATCGAAATTTAGAACTAAAATTGGTGTGTCGATATCTGAATTAGCTCGTGTCATTAAGTTGACGTTGAATTGATCATCTTTGTTAGGAATTCGTATCTGAATTGTAATTGAACTCCCAGGGATAATTTTTTTTATCTTGAGTCTAATTTGGCAAAACTGCTGGAGCGTTGCCGGATGTTGACTTCTGTTTTAGTGTAAACACAGTTTATACTCATACGTAGCTGGAGTCTACATAGTTTAAGCTCTTAAGGTGTTGGGAGCATGGAGGATCAATTTATACTCATATACTCATTAGAGTTTCTGGGAGCAGTTTAACCTTGTATACCTATCGGAGGTTCATAGAGAAGCAGTTTATACTCGTATACTCATTGGAGTGTTGGAAATGCATAGAAATAAGCCTCGGATGCACACCGTAGTGTTGGAAATGATCTGAAAATGCATCGAAATATGCATCGGACGCGCTCCTTTGAGAGGCTCTTTATGCTTGATAGTGTACAATGTCTCGCATATGCGAGACAGTGTTGGCTATCTCGCTCAAAGGAGAGGCAGTCGGGTCAGGGTTTTTTGAAGTTGCGATCTTTTGAGACTTCATCTACCCAATTCTTTGAGTTTAAAATTTATTATGATTACTCATTCTATTTGGAATAAATAAACAAAATACTCATAGGATTTTTAGCAAACCCTCAGCCATCAACGGATTTGATGTGCCTTTACCGACTACCGTTTAAGTCGGGTTAGCATGCAGATTGTCTAAGTCCGTTCCACATGTAACGTTATGCTAAGAGAATAAATTCTCTTAGACTTACTGCTATGATATTGAATACGTAGACTTTATCATTTTTACGGGAATGGACCACCCGGCTACATGTGTTAGATGTAGGCTTATATCTAATAAATGATCGAGATAAAACCACCCATGCATGAAAGACATGGATTCAGATGTTATTAAGTTAATAATAACAACTTGCTATGATATTGAATACGTAGGCTTTGTCATTTTTACGGCAATGAACCACCTGGCAACAAGTGTTAGATGTAGACTTATCTCTAATAAGGGATCGAGATAAAGTCCTCCATGCATGAAAGACATAGATTCAGAGGTCATTAATTTAATAATAATCACTGACTATGATATTAAATATGTAGACTTTGTCATTTTCACATGAATGAACCACCCAGCAACATGTGTTAGATGCATAATTATCTCTAATAAGGGATCGAGATAAAGTCCCACATGCGTGAAAGTTATGGATTTTGGTGCTGAAGAGAAAGAATGTATTTTCTTATCTCTCACTTCAACAAGTTGTGTCTTCTCTTAGGGCAAAGACGAACCCGGGGCTGAAGAAGAAGAAGGTATTTTTTTTATCTTCTACTCCAAAAGTTGTGTTGAAGGGAGATAATGTATTTTCTTATCTCTCGTTTCAACAAGTTGGTGTTAAAGAGAAAGAAGATATTTTTTATCTTTCACTTTAATAGAGTGGAAGAAGATATTTTTTTTATCTTCCACTCCAATAAAAACTTAAAGTGAGATCTTCACTTCGATAAACTGGAAAGAGAAACTTAGAGTGGGATCTCCACTCCGAGAATTAAATTTGAGTTACGCAATGTGGAGTTAACTCAAAAAAGATTTTTTTACTCACGTGAGTAAAAAAAGGGAATTTGGATAACCCTAAACTGTCGGAAGGTTTGATTACCCAATCTGAAAATGGACCTCTCGTTCATGGAAGGAATCGAGAGGGGATTTTAGCTTTGGCCCTAACTATCGAAAGGTTTGACCGAGTAGGAGTTTGGAACGACCTTAACTGTTCAAAGGTTTGATCGCTCAATTTGAATGGACCTCTTGTTCATGGAAGGAATCGAGAGGGAATTTTGGATTTGGCCCTAACTATCTGAAGGTTTGACCAAGTGGGAGTTTGGAACGACCCTAACCGTTTAAAGGTTTGATCGCTTAATTTGAATGGACATCTCGTTCATGGAAGGAATCGAGAGGGGATTTTGGCTTTGGTCCTAACTATTTGAAGGTTTGACCAAATGAGAGTGAATGTAGTAGATACGATAGGCATGATTCTAACTACCATGATTTCCTTAAAAACAAGGACAAAGTGGGAGTTTTGGTGTCAAGTTCTTGATGGTATTTTTTTACGAAAACCTAATACAAGGGGTCAGAACTTCAACAGTGGAGTGCTAAATTCTTGGACGTAGTGGGAGGATGTATGAGTTTGATTTTGTGAACCCATCATCAATTGATTGATCAGTGAGAGATTTTGAAGTGGAGGACAAGATCAATCAAATGAGATCGTCAGATTTCCATCACAATGAAAAAGTGCTCAAAGAGTCACAGTGGGATGGTTTTAATCATCTTGATAATGATTAAATAACCACAATGGGAGAGTTGTAATTATTTGAATTAATCAGATGGTTGGTTTTCATCTTGAATAATCAGTTAATTTCGGGTTATCCTTAAGAATACCATGTGTAGTATTCTCCAGGAATTTCCCTTTGGTGGGTATTGCCAATATCATGATACGAAAATAGGTCTTGATTCATGACTTCATATTCTACTCCAAGTATTCCACCCCTAGCTCTATGGCAAAACTGAGTCTAATGAGAAGTGCACAGTTTAAGCTCTTAAGGCATTGGAGCAAAGAGAATCAGTTTATACTCATATACTCATCGGAGTGTAGGAAACAGTTTAACCTCGTATACCTATCGGAGGTTGGAAACAGTTTAACCTCATATACCAGTCGGAGGAAGGGAATTTCTAGACCCAAAGTAGATGGACGCCATATTTGCTCCCACTTTCTTTTCCTTTGGTGGTTTTGCCATTTTGATGCTAGCATCGACCAAGGCTTGAATTCTGTCTTTGAGGACGTAACAAGCCTTCGTGGGATGGTGGACCCTTCTGTGATATGCATAGTATTTTGGGTCCGACGTCTTGTTAGCTTCCTCTTGATTTGTTACAGGTGGTAGCTTAATTTTATTATTGTCCATGAGGTATTTGAAGATGGCTGGAACCTCATCATCCTTGAAGGAGTATACCTCGGGAGTCTTTTGTTGCCTCTGAGGTTGCCGTTGTGATATTTGATGAGCATTCATAGTAGTCAGAGGCGCCTTTCCCTTACCATGAAGAGTAAAATTAGACTTTGGAGAATTAGCCGTTGGTTGGCTTCTCTCCGCCTTTATCCTTTTGAGGAAGAGCTCGGCTTGTTCTTCGCGCATTTTCAACTCTTTCCAAGTTTTAAACGGCACAACCCCTATGGCTTCCAAGATATTGAGGGAGAGATTGTTGTGGTATATCTGCAAGATGAATTCCTCTGTAACTGGATCTCGACAGTTCATGGCCTTGTTCCGAAAGCGTTTGACGAACTTGTCAACTGACTCTCCGTTCTTCTGCTTCTCGTCTAGAAGAGCTCCGATTGACACTTCAGTGTCATCATCGAAGAAGTTGCTGAGAAACAAGCTTTCCATGTCATTCCAGCTATTGATGCTCCCTGGCTTGAGGCATCGGTACCAATCGAAGGTGACCCCGTGAAGGGTGGCTACGAATGATCAGACTATCAAAGGTTCATGTCCAAAGATCATCCCCAAATGAGACTTGAAGTAGATCAAGTGTGAGTAGGTGAGCCTCTCCCGTCAAATGATGTGAAGTTAATTAGATTAAACTTCGTCGGGTACAGAATTGACTCTCATTCTCTCGGATATGGGCATGGAATGCCGGTCTTCTTTACTTCTTGAGTGGACATTAAGGCGTTGACCTTGCTCTTCAGCTCTCTCATCATCTTCTTATCCTCCCATGTATCTTTCTACGGGCGGTGTTGAGAAGAATCAATTGGACCATGCACATTGTTATTGTTGTTAGGAGGAGGGTCAGCAAAGATATGCTCATCTACATCCGTGTCACTGTCTTCAACATTAGATTGAATCGGCGTGGCATTGCGATGAACAGATTCAACCCGTTGACTTGGTTCAGGTTGATGTTGTTGAGCATGCAATTCCCTCATATGCTGCATGGTCAACTCCATCTCTATTTTTATTTCAGCTCCAATTTCTTCTCGTTGCTTAGCCATAGTTTTTTGAACCATTTGAACCAACTGGTCAGGAGTGATTGTGAATGACTCCCTAGCTTGCCCTACACTAGATATTGTATCATCTGAAGCGACTGCAGAGCAAGTGTCCGAAAGCTCGTCATCCGAAGATAGTCCTTCGTGCATTCTCGGATAGTCCCTATGTCTGGTGGCTCTTAATTGGAGTCGAGACATTCACTAGGATATCCTTAGATTGACTCTTCCTCCTAGGCTAAAGTCAGGATCAGAATCATCTGAATATCATTTTGATTTTTCTTTGTCAGCCATGTTGATGGTGGCTTGTGGGAACTTATAATCTTGGACAACTGATCTTTGCTTGCAAAAAACATCTTGGCTTGGGCTTTGACGCCTCGGTGGAAAGTTTATAGAATATCGAGAATATCTGTGGAGTGATCTTGGAGCAGTTATATTCTGATAACACTGTCCTGATGAGTCTCTCGCAAGAACAATGAGAGCTTATTTCTCGGACAATCCTCTTTCGAGATTTGCTCACACCCCAGCTTGATAGTATAACTTGTCGGCATGATGATCAGAGCACCCTATCGTCTGTTGATGTGATTCTCTAAGTATAACATTGTCTTTTGATGGCCACGTCTTATTTTGGGGATGTAAAGCCTTGTTGACATTCTCAGGAGTTACACGTTTAGAACCACCCCCTAGCGAGCATGAAGTCTAAACGGGCTCCTGGGCTTCAATGCGTACCCCCAGGCGGGAGGTGATAGGAATTCTCCTAGAAGGGGAGGCCTCCTTACCACTTTTGTGTATGTTACATGAGCAGGTACATTGAGGTGTCCTGGTTTGTTTGGAGGCGACGAGATAACTTTGAGAAGCGATTAACTTGACGGGAGAACGTGTACGACCCTTAGTCTATGGAACTACTCGGGTTTTGATCACCGGACCCAAGCGCTCTTTCACCAGAGCTTTACCTCGATCTTCGTGCAGAGGACCAAGGCGATCCGCCATCGTGATTTTGAATTTAGATAGGTCAGGACTAACCCAAGGCTTCACAGAAGGCACGGTGGAAGCGATCGTGGAAGACGGACCCGGAACGAATGTTGACGAAAGTAAAGAAGTGGCCGCGGGGGCTGTTAGGACTATCTCGGCTACAGGAGACAGTTCATGCTGTCTCCGAACTCGGTTTTTGCGTAAGTTTAGATTTTGGAATCCAATCTTTGCGGGATTTTGGTGGTTCTTCGGCCACCTCTTTCTTCTTCATTTTTTGTGCCTTTTGCACAAGAGCACGAGCATGTATGACACGTACGCAGTGCTTCTGGATGTGCTCCTTCTTCGTCGAACGGGCTCTTTTGACGAGAACCCATTCTTCTGCTGATGGCTTGGAGGAAGTGATAGTAACTTGGTGTTGGAGTTGTTGGCTTACTCAATGCTTCCTTGACTCCAAATTCATATGGTAGCGAACCCCATCGACTTATTCCAGAGCTTTGGCGATCTGACGATCCAAGCTTTGACGTTGCCTCTGACGAACCCTCTTCGTCAGAGTTGGTGAACTTCGATTCAACAACTCCTTAACTAGGGAGGAGTTGTCACGAGTAAAGCTTCTAGCCTTGTTGGTAGCCAGGGTAGCATTGCGAGGGGAAGTCTCAGCAATAGTTGGCGAGAGTCGTCACCCGAAGCCTTCATCAAAGTTGAAAACTAGAAAACCTTCTTTGAAGATGAAATCTTCCTACATTTACGGGGCAAGGAAAACCTTGATGAGGATGAGGAGAGATACTCCTCAAACTTGGCTTGGTCGAACTTGTACTTGACTGTTGAGTCAACCGAGATCTTGCTGGTTGTGACATGATAGCCTCGACGCTGAGACTATTAGCTCCAACTGTGGTCGCCAGCGTGTTTGTGTCGGGGACAATTTTCATTGTAGCTTCTATTATAATCATTTATCGTTACAATGGAAACAAAAGAGTGAGCCTTACAATCGTAAACTTCTCTTTACAAAGAAAACAAATTAGGCTATTCCCTAGAAACACACGCAGAAACTATTTATTAGTCGCTGCTTGCGTAGGATCTTTGCCTGTGCTGGGGATGCTTTGAAACATGGACCACTGATTTAACGATCCAATTTGATCGTGAAGAAGGCTTGATGTTGATGTTTTGTCTTAGGAATAAGAACAGAAGTAGATATCTTAGCCAAATAAGATAAACACTCTTCTCAAGATCAAATCAGCGTTTGATCTCAAGGAAAATACCGAAGGCTCTTGATGACGCTTGAAAATAAATGAGGACACTCTCTCTTGCTCTCAAAATTCACCAAAAGCTTAAGTCTCTGCCCTCAATTAGGTCAACCCTCATCCAAATCTTCAGATCCCCTGCATATGAGTGTCAGGGGGTATTTATAGCCTTTGGAAGCCGTTACCGAAGATAAGAAGCTGAAACCAACCCGATCTGATAACTTCCATTTTTGAGACAGTGTTTACTATCTGAGATAAAGGGGTTCTTCAAGGCAGTTTTGTAACCGACGCCCATTCTGTTAAATGACGTGATTTTCGGGGATTATGGGCAGATTTTTAGTTTGTAACAACCTCTCCGTATTTATGGATGTTCCCAAGCAATTATGGAGCCACATGGGTCGCACGAAACTCGAGAAAACCGTTGAATAAGACGTTGCTCTGCCTCGCCATTTCCGAGACAGCTCATGCTATCTCGGATTTCGACACATTACTGTTAGACCCTAGAGGGGGGGTGATTAGGGTCTAGAGGAAATAATAGTGCAATAAAAATTATGACAAGCAATACACCACAAAATGAAAAGCAAGAGTAAAAGAGATAAGGTTAGAAATCATTATCCAAGTGACGCGGGATGTGTTCATGAGGTTCGGTCCGCTGACATACGTCCCCGCTCCCCACTCTCAAGGAGAATCCACTACACAACCCGGTTTGAAAGCCGGAACTTCTTCTACACAACGATCTCCATGAGATCTCATAACCACACAATTGATCTCCACGAGATCACACTCACAACAGTATCAATCGCAGAAAAAAGTCTCTCTTTACAGTAGTCCTATGGCAAGAATAGAGATTGCACTTGAAGCTTGGGATGTGAAAACGAAACAGTGAATGATAGGATGAAAGTTGAAGCTCTTTGAAAACAATAAACTTGAAAACAAGAGTTTTGCAATTAAGGCTTAAGTCTGAAGTAGTTGGGGTGTTGGGTATTTATGAGGAAAGAAAACAGCAGCCAAAGCCCCAAAGAATTAGACAAAATCCCCAAAAACAGGATTTCTGAAACTGTACAAAAATAGTCATTACAGTGTTATGAGTCGACTCAGTACTGTTCATGAGTCGAATCATAAGTAGCCGTTACAGGCTAAAAATCAACTTATGGGTCGACTCATAAAATTCATGAGTCGACTCATCATGCATGGGTCGACTCATGAAGTCATGGGTCGACTCAGCAGAAACAAAATATATTTTCCAGCACAGTTTATGAGTCGACTTATGACATGCAAGAGTCAACTCAACCTGATGGGTCGACTCATGATGTTGTGAGTCGACTCATGAGAAACAGTTGAAAACTACGCAGCAGTTTGTGAGTCGACTCAATACTGTTCATGAGTCGACTCATAAACATGCACACAAAAAATATCAACTTTGAACCTTGTTAAAAATTATCAAATAAATTCAGAAAAATATAAAACTTTGAGAATAGTTTATAAACATTTTGACAAACTTGTTTGAAAAGAAATTTTACAAAAATGTCTTCGTATTTGTGAAAGACATCATTTTAACACAAGTAACAAAATATGAGTTTTGAAGATGTATAAGTGTGTGTGTGATATCCCAAATAGCTTCAAATAAAATCTACAATTACTTGCCTATATTTAAGTACTAGAGAGAAAATAAAATAGCAAATATCTCTCACATAGAAATACATTTCTTGAGTCTTGATATTGCTTTAGAGTTGATGAAGCTTCTTATTGCATTAAGTGTTCTTGATAAACATTGCTTCATCACTTTGCCTCCACCTCCTTTAGATATTAACGTTGTAGCTCATATTTCATCCAATCCTCCATAAATGGTACTAATGAGCTTGATATTCATATTAACTATAATATCACTCAACAAGCAATTAGTACCGATAACGGTGGTTGTAAATCATCATCAAAACATAAGGGCTAATAATCTCCCTATTTTTAATGATGACAACCAACCATTATATTTGAGCGAATAAATATAGCTTATAAATAGTAGTTTCCCCTATCTATGAGCTCTCCCTAACTAGGTGCACAAATGAGGAGATTTCTCTCCCCCTTTGTCACCATCAAAATGGGGTATATGAAATAGTAAACATGCAAAAAGACATATGAAGTTCAACTAACCAAGCAAATAGGCAAAACTTTTTACATAATGCATAAACCCAAACCATTTCTTATGCGACGTTCAACTAACCAAGCAAATAGGCAAAACTTTTTACATAATGCATAAACCCAAACCATTTCTTATGCGATAAAAATCTGCTTCACTAAGAGACTTGGTAAAGATGTTCGCTAATTGAGATTTAGTATCAATATAAACAAGGGATACATCTTTCCTCTCGACATGATCACGTAAAAAATGATGGCGCACATCAATGTGCTTGGTTCTAAAGTGCAAAACAAAATTTTTTAAAATATTTATAGCACTAGTATAATAAAAAAAAATTGTATTTTAAAAATACAAATCATAGTCAACTAAACTTTGTTTCATCCATAAAAGTTGGGCACAACATAGGCCGACGGCAATATATTCCGCTTCCGTAGTGGACAAGGCAATACAATTTTATTTCTTGGAGGCCTAAGAGACAAGAGAGTTACCCAAAAATTGACATGTACCACTCGTACTCTTGCGATCTACCTTACATCCGGCAAAGTCGGCATCACAAAAACCATAAAGATCAAATAGGTGTTTTTAAGATAAAATAAACCAAGACCAATTGTACCATTGACATATTTAATAATTCTTTTAACCGAAATCAAATGGAACGTTTTAGGAGAAGCTTGAAAACGTGCACATGCACATACACTAAATATGATATCGGGTCTATTAGTGGTAATGTAAAGAAAACTACCTATCATACATCGGTTAAGTTTTTGGTCTACGCCCTCACCACTATCATCCGCATCAAGCTTGATATTTATACTCATGGGAGTTGGTGCATGCTTAGAGTTCTCCAATCCGAAATTCTTCACCTATTCTCTAGCATAGTTGCTTTGAGAAACGAATATCTCATCCTTAGTTTGCTTGACTTGGAGCCCGAGAAAGAAAGTGAGTTCTCATCCTTAGTTTGCTTGACTTGGAGCCCGAGAAAGAAAGTGAGTTCTCCCATCATGCTCATCTCAAAGTGATCTTGCATAACTTTAGAAAAGAAAGTGAGTTCTCCCATCATGCTCATCTCAAAGTGATCTTGCATAACTTTAGAAAATTCCTTACATAAGCTTTCATTAGTGGCACCAAAAATAATATCATCAACATATATTTGAACTAAAAGAAAATCATTTTTCCTTTTTCTCACAAAAAGTGTATTATCAATTTACCCTTTAGAAAAACTATTTTTAAGAAGAAAACTAGAGAGGCGAGTATACCAAGCTCTAGGAGCTTGTTTTAACCCATATAAAAC
Source organism: Asparagus officinalis (assembly GCF_001876935.1). Lineage (NCBI taxonomy): Eukaryota > Viridiplantae > Streptophyta > Magnoliopsida > Asparagales > Asparagaceae > Asparagus > Asparagus officinalis. The sequence continues at coordinate 34,062 of NW_017972541.1, read as the reverse complement.
TTTTTTTAAACCCGATAAACATGATTAGAAAATGCATGATCCATAAAACCGGGGGGTTGCTCAACATATACTTCCTCTTCTATAGAACCATTTAAAAAGGTACTTTTCACATCTATTTGAAATAATTTAAAATTTTTAAAACTTGCAAATGCTAAGAACATTCTAATGGATTCCAACCTTGTAACCGGTGCAAACGTTTCATCATAGTCTATGCCCTCCTCTTGATTGTATCCTTGGGCAACTAAACGAGCCTTGTTCCTCGTGACTATGTCATGTTCATCAAGTTTGTTTCTAAAAACCCATTTAGTTCCAATAACATGAACATTATTAGGTCTAGAACTAATTTCCAAACATTATTTCTTTGAAAATTATTTAGTTCATCATGCATTGCTAAAACTCAAAACTCATCTTTTAAAGCATCATTTATCTTTTTAGGTTCTATTTGAGATAGGAAGGCAACATTACCACACTCACTCAAAGCTTTTGAGCGAGTTAGAACCCCATATGAAGGATTCCCTATTATTTCCTCCTTTGGATGATTTGGTGCAAATTTTCATGCTTTGGAGAGTTCTTTTTGCTCATGAATGTTGTTACTTTCTCCATCCTTTTGTGCATCTATTGAGGGTATTTCATTTAGTTGTAAAAGTTCCAATCCTCCCTAAACATCATCATCATCTTTCCTAGGTAAACCAACTTGTAAAGTAATATTAGTTTCATCAAAAGTAACGTTTATAGATTCTTTAACAACAAGAGTTCGTTTGTTGAAGACCATATAAGCCTTACTTCTAGGTGCATGTCCTAAAAAAAATACCAATATCAGTTTTTGAATCAAATTTATCAAGACAATCTTTGCTGTTCAAGATAAAATATTTGCAACCAAAAATACGAAAGTATCCAATAAAGGGAGTTTTGCCATACAATAGTTCATAAGGAGTTTTATTGAGCTTTGGTCTAATCAAAACATGATTCAAAATATGGCAAGCCGTATTGACGGCTTTCGCCCAAAAATATTTTGATAAATCAAAAGCATTAATCATTATTCGTGTCATCTCTTGTATGATACGATTTTTTCGTTCAACAACACCATTTTGTTGTGGTGTTCTTGGAGAGAAAAATACATGAGTTATGCCACGATGCGCACAAAAATCACTAAAAATTTTATTTTGAAATTCACCACCATGATCACTTCTAATTTTAACAACTTTCAATTCTTTCTTATTTTTAATTCTTTTGACAAAATATGAAAAATCTTCAAAACATTCATCTTTAATACCAAAAAATATTGTCCATGTAAAACGGGAGAAATCATCAATGATAACAAAAATATAGTGTTTGCCTCCTAGTGAGGCAACACGCATAGGACCAAAGAGATCAAGATGTAATAATTGTAAGGGTTTAGAAGTTGATACCTCATTAATGGATTTAAAGGTAGACTTGGTTTGTTTACTTTTAGCACAATCTTCACAAATGGTATCTTTGATGAAATGTAAGTTTTGTAACCCTTTTACAAGATTCTTTTTGGATAACTTGGATATCAACTCCATGTTGCGGACCAAGCCTCCTATGCCAAATCCAAGGATTCTCATTGATCGTCGTAAGGCATTTAACATCTTGATCTACTAGCTCATTCATCTTAAAAATGTATACATTAGATTTTCTATTAGCAATAAAAATGATTTTTCCATTTAAGCTAACAATGCACTTGTCCGGTTTAAAAGAATTATCAAATCCTTTGTCACTTAATTGGCTAATACTAAGAAGGTTATGATTTAAACCTCTAACCAAATAAACATCCTCTATTACGGGAGAATGTGTCTTACAAATGCACCCAATACCTATAATTTTACCTTTCTCACCGCCACCGAAGGAGACATTACCTCCTTCAATCCTTCATAAGGCTGCGAATAGCTCTTTGTTGCCCGTCATATGATGTGAGTAACCACTATCAAGGTACCACATCTCTCTACGTGGTGTTTGTGATGTTCCCTACATAAGATAAAGACGTTGAAGCTTTAGGTACCCAAATCTTGGGTCCTTGGGTGTTAGTATTATTGGTACGTTTGGGTACCCATATCACCATAATAATCATTATTATTTTTAATCCTACAATGAGTGGAGATATGACCATGTTTCATGCAATATATGCACACAAAATTTTTCTTGTGTGTGGAAGCATAAGATCTACGAGACCTATTATTTTCAAAGCGATGATGACAAGAATATGCATGAGTAGGTTTAATTCCACCACTTTTAATTTTAAGCCTTTCAATTTTAGATCTCAATTGTTTGTCTTTAAAATTGAGATCCCCTAACAATTCATCTTTTAGAGCAATTGAGGATTGTAGTTGCTCAAGTTTGGAATCACAAGAAGTATGTAATTTTTTAAAGGAAGAGTATTCTTTTGTCATTATTTTAAACTCAATGTTTAACTCTTTTAATGCGGTTGCTAGATCACATTGCATATAAAAGGATTCACTTTCGGTATCAGATATTACCTCCTTTTCATAAGCCATAAAGCAAATGTTGGGATCGTGAATAGCAATCTTTGCTCCTTCTTCATTGCTATCCGAATCGCTTGGTTCGGATTCCTCCCATCCAGCATACATGGCTTTCTTCTTCTTGTATTTTAAATATTTCTCCTTGAGCTTAGGGCAATCTTTGGCAATATGACCCGGTTCGTTGTATTCAAAACATTTTCCGACACGTGAAGAAAATTTGTTGTTAGATCGGGGATTAAACTTCTTATTTATTTTTATGAGTCTTGATATTCTTCTAGAGAGGTGAGCCACTTCTCTAAAAAAATCAACTTCACTAACCGAAGATGAGGAGTTATCACTAGCTCCTTTGAGAGCTATGATCTTTATTTTTGGGGATGGCTCCTCAATTTCCCGTGGGGGCACTTCCTCTTTCTCCTTCCCTTTAAGCTTTTTCTCATGAACTTTAAGCTTGCCGATGAGGCCATCGAGAGCTAGAGTAGTAAGATCGTGAGCTTCCTCTATGGCCGTAGCTTTGGGCTCCCACGCCGGAGTCAATGAACGAATGATCTTATAGTTCATCTCTTGAATAGTCAATGTCTTCTCAAGACCATGCAATTCATTGATAATATTAGTAAAACGAGAAAACATAGCATCAATGGATTCATTAGGAAGCATTTTAAATAACTCATAGTCATATCAATGGATTCATTAGGAAGCATTTTAAATAACTCATAGTCATGCATAAGCCTACTAATTTTGGACTCCTTAACTTGGGGGGGTCATGCATAAGCCTACTAATTTTGGACTCCTTAACTTGGGGGGTTCCTTCATGTGTAATACATAATTTCACCAAAATTTCATGTGCGGTTGCACACGTGGAGACCCTATTGTACTCATTTGGGGAAAGACCACAAATTAATGCATTCATGGCCTTAGCATTGAGATTAGCTTGGTGTCTTTCTCCATCAGTCATGGTACTAATCTTGGACTTTTCTACATACTTTTTTTCTATGATATCCAAGATGTCAAGATCAATGCAACGAAGGTAGATCCTCATTCTAGCTTTCCAATAGGCAAAATTGCTACTGGTGAAAAATGGGGGTCTAGTGGTGGATTGTCCCTCAAGCATATGCACATTCAATGAAGCCTTCATTGGATCTTTCCTCTAAGGTGGTTAGACCAAAAATAGATATAGAGACCAAGCTCTGATACCAATTGTTGGACCCTAGAGGGGGGTGATTAGGGTCCAAACGTAATAATAGTGCAATAAAAATTATGACAAGCAATACACCACAAATGAAAAGCAAGAGTAAAAGAGATAAGGTTAGAAATCGTTATCCAAGTGACGCGCGATGTGTTCACGAGGTTCGGTCCGTTGACCTACGTCCCTGCTTCCCATTCTCAAGGAGAATCCGCTACACAATCCGGTTTGGAAGTCGGAACTTCTTCTACGCAATGATCTCCACGAGATCCCACAACCATACAATTGATCTCCACGAGATCACACTCACAACAGTATCAATCGTAGGAAAAAAATCTCTCTTTACAGTAGTCCTATAGCAAGAATAGAGATTGCACTTGAAGCTTGGGATGTAAAAACGAAACAGTGAATGATAGGATGAAAGTTGAAGCTCTTTGAAAACAATAAACTTGAAAACAAGAGTTTTGCAATTAAGGCTTAAATCTGAAGTAGTTGGGGTGTTGGGTATTTATGAGGAAAGAAAACAGCAGCCAAAGCCCCAAAGAATTAGACAAAATCCCCCAAAAACAGGATTTCTGAAACTGTACAAAAATAGTCGTTACAGTGTTATGAGTCGACTCAGTATTGTTCATGAGTCGACTCATAAGTAGCCGTTATAGGCTGAAATCAACTTATGGGTCGACTCATAAAATTCATGAGTCGACTCATCATGCATGGGTCGACTCATGAAGTCATGGGTCGACTCAGCAGAAACAAAACACATTTTTCAGCACAGTTTATGAGTCGACTTATGACAGGCAAGAGTCGACTCAACCTGATGGGTCGACTCATGATGTTGTGAGTCGACTCATCAGAAACAATTGAAAACTACGCAGCAGTTTGTGAGTCGACTCAATACTGTTCATGAGTCGACTCATAAACATGTACACAAAAAATATCAACTTTGAACCTTGTTAAAAATTATCAAATAAATTCAGAAAAATGTAAAACTTTGAGAATAGTTTATAAACATTTTGACAAACTTGTTTGAAAAGAAATTTTGCAAAAATATCCTCGTATTTGAGAAAGACATCATTTTAACACAAGTACCAAAATATGAGTTTTGAAGATGTATTAGTGTGTGTGTGATATCCCAAATAGCTTCAAATGAAATCTATAATTACTTGCCCACATTTAAGTACTAGAGAGAAAATAAAATAGCAAATATCTCTCACATAGAAATATATTTCTTGAGTCTTGATATTGCTTTAGAGTTGATGAAGCTTCTCATTGCATTAAGTGTTCTTGATAAACATTGCTTCATCACTTTGCCTCCACCTCCTTTAGATATTAACGTTGTAGCTCATATTACATCCAATCCTCCATAAATAGTACTAATGAGCTTGATAGTCATATTAACTATAATCTCACTCAACAAGCAATTAGTACCGATAATGATGATTGTAAATTATCATCAAAACATAAGGACTAACAATTACACTGTCTCAGAAGTAGAGACAGTGTACGCTGTCTCACTAATTGTGAGACAGCTTCGAGTTCTGTCATTTCGTTGTTTTGTGCATTTCTTTGCTTTTTTTGCATCGGATGACCTCTTCTGACTTAGATGATGGTGTTCTTCATCTTCTCTTCGTCTTGAGCTTTGTTTAGGATCTATAGGTAATTTTTGATACCTACAAGGAGCGATAGATCCGGGCGGTTATCTAGGCTACATAACTCTAGGATAGACATTTGTTTTTTTTTTGCTTGCTGGAGATGCAAAACATCCGGGGATGTGCGAATAAAAGTAAAGTTAGAGTCTAAACACCAAGGTGTGTTCAAGACTAAAATGTCTACTTTGGCTATAAAAGATGACCAAGGCAAAAGGCTAAGAGCCTAGTTGCAATGGGTAAAATGGAGATTTTGAAATATGTAAAAAGTCTGACTAATAAGAAAGATCAATTAATTTCACTGTAAACAAGCTGATCATTTCGCGCATGAAGGTGCATAACTGAGAAATCTCGGGACTTGTTGATTGCATCTATAGGGAAGATGTAGTATTGAGTCATGAGTAGGAGCAGAAAGGTCTAGCTATGGATTAGGTAACGATGCTGGGCACTGATACATAGAAATCTCCTCTAAATTCAGGGAACAAATAGATCTTTCAACCTATTCTAGTCACTCTCACTAAGAGTAAGAAATCATCTCTCTGAAGTTAGGCTTGTAGGATTTTAGTCATTTTCCCGTTTGAGGATAACTTAGTTAGATTTGCTTCAAGATTTCTGTACTTATATAAGCCAATATTAGTTAGTTGATTTTAAAATGTGACTTATTACTAGATAACCGAGTTATCTTCTAGTTTCTTTTATATTGTGAATTAATGTTGGATTTAATTTATGGTATAATGGACTAAGTCACATAAGAGGATACACGAAGGCTCACCAAGTGTGGCCTCCTTGGTATACAGACTAAGGTATTTGTCCTTCTACAAGTACGGTCTCGTGGTAAAACCACTAGAAAGTCATTTGGCAAGGCTATGAGCATCTCAATTGCATTTTGCTCACTCTAACATGTGCAGACTACTATTCATAAAGGTACAAAGTGGAGAATGTTGATTCCTCATATTTATATGTTATTACTCTATTTATGATCATGTGTATCTGATTTTTTGCCTAGTTGAGTGTTTGAATTTGTTTCAAGCGCTAAATTAATAAGGTGTATAATCAGTTTAGCAAAAGCATTAGGGCTTCCATACTAATTGTAAAACAATATCTATCTTGAAAGCTCTGGGAACTATCTCATACTAATTGTAAAACAATATCTATCTTGAAAGTTTAGAGAACTATCTCAAGAGAAGGAAAAGTCATACAGTTGACAGTATCCTATATTCTGCTACAAAATGGTGTTGTAGAAATGAAGAATTTAACTCCATTAGATGTGGTTCAGAATATATTAGTTGACGTTAATCTACACATTTGGTATTGGATAGATGTACTATTTATGGTGACATATATTCTGAACTGTGTACCTTCAAGATCGATATGGTCAATACTTTATAAGTCATGGACAGCCGGGGGGCTAGTGTTGGATCACTATGTTCATGAGAGAATGTTGCTTTCATACACTACTTTTCATTGGATGAGAAGATTGGACCCTGGAGTGTTGAAGTGCATTTTCATACATTATTTTAGACACTCTTTGAGTTGTGTTTACATATGAGCAACATGAGGAGACTGTAACCAAAGAGTTGTGGTATATTGACTTCATCGGGGAGGATTTCGTGCACAAAGAAGAAATAGGTTGAGATTTGGGCTCATATGAGAGTGAGGGGACTATCATGGAACCAGCGATGGAGGAGGAACTGGTTCCTCTACTAGCTGGTGGATAGTGAGAGTAAGATATTTTTAGATGACTTGAAGACATTTATGGAATCTCAACTGCCTCAGAGATCATTCCATGGACAAGTACCCAAAAGATATCTAAAATCTATAAAAAATGTTCATGATAGTACCACATGTTGTTGCGGAGCCCAGGTCATCTGATGACTTTATTTTTAATTCTGCAGTGAAAGAATGGAAAACAACAATGGATGGGGAGCATGAGTTCACGAGGAAGAATCAAGTTTGGGACTTGGTTAATCTTCTGGTTGAATGCAAGACCACTGAAACAAATGGGTTTTCAAGGTCAAGCAAGTTGGGTCATTCATGCGATGCAAGACATGCTTGATGGCGAAAGAGTACAACTAAGTAGTAAGATGGACTACTAAAAAAGACACTTTCTTCGATGGTGAGAATCGACTCTATTCACATGATATTGACTCTTGTAGCATTAATGGATCTTGAACTAATCCAGTTGGACATTGAGACAGCTTTTACCTATATAGAATTGAATAGGCGATCTATGTGGATCGACCTATGTTTCATAGCTAAGGGTTTTGAGCACAAGGTGTACAAGTTAAAGGTTCCTACCTATAACTTGAAATATTTTTTTCCAGTGTGTAGTCGATAGTCTTCTATGCATATAATGATTGACATACAATGATTATAGTCTTCTATGCATACAATGATTGACACATCCTTTGCAGTAGGACTGATGAGTAGGCATCGGTCCAATCCTCATACAACTCACTGGGATGAGTCAAGGCGATCCTCAAATATTTAATTCAAAATACACATTATGTATTATGCTAAGACACCAGGGACTCTCACCTATAGTGATATTCAGATGTCGACTGGGCCGACAACTTGAATGGGCAAGTGTTAATGTCTAGTTATGCTTTCTTACTAAATGACGAGATCATTTCTTAGACTAGTAAGAAGCAGTAGTGTATAGCTCTTTTTCACTTGGAGCAGAATATGTGATGCTATATACATTGGATGCAGTCCAGTTGAGCAAATTCTTGGAGAATTTGTCTATAGCGTGACATGTAGAGAATGATGTGATTCTCTATGATGATAGCATGTTGGTTATACGATATGCCCAAATTAGTTTAGAAAATCAAGTAAAATCCAGATTCAGTACCACTTTATTGGGTATTAGGAGAAGGATCAAGTTATGCTAAGTGTATCTCTATGAGTCAGTTGATCGGAGATTTACTGATAAAGGAAATAGCTGAGGAACAATTGATGCAGCACATTTGAGCCTTATAGGTTGCCTTTAATGACGATTCTTACTTGAAACCTTATACACATAGGTTATCACAGATGACGGTTTTGTAAGACATTATATTTGATTTGATTGTCTTTTTTTTCTCTCATCAATATGCAAATCTGAGATTGCTTATGCTTTATTATTGCTTGATTGTCACGACATGGAGTATATAAATATTATGATGTGTATAGGGTACACAAAAGCGCGGTAGGTGCACTATTACAAAGTTATATTAGCAGATAGGAGCTCTTATCACACAAGATATCCCCTTCAGAGCAGTGACAGTTGTTGAAGCTGAGATAGAGTGTCGGATATCATTTAGCTTGGACAATGGCTACACTATTATGATACTAGGTAGGATGATAGTGTGAGCACTCTATTGGTAGCCCTGACTGAGTCAGGATGAAGTTGTTGTATACTTTATATTGAAGCGGCCAAAGTGGAAACCCCACGTCCACTTTACCTGTTTACTATCAGCCAGACTAGGGATCTGACATGGAGCACAAGGTGCGAGCTTGTCGGGAGATCCCAGGCATATCGTGAGGCAATAAGGCCGGATAAGTTCATTACATGGTAATGAAACTTGGGTCTGTACAGTATTCATTTAATGATGTATGCTATCCAGGAGAGAGAAGTAATACCATAGCACATTGCCATACGACGCGTGCTTGGACCGGATATAAGGAGGTCGAATGATGAATCCATGCTCCCTCGCTATGTGAGCCCTTATAGACGACCACCAGTGATGGAGGGTAGTCACTATACTCTTAGAGACACTAGGCTATCTGGGAAGGCTCGTATGAGCATCCGCTATTTTGGTTTATGTTTCCTACTATGATGAGACAATACCGCACATACGAGGCAGTGCTAGGAAAGCGGGTGATTAACATGGTTAACCATTCAGGGCCAGAGAAAGATCGATTGTCATGTCTCCTGTTGCATCGCATGTGCAACTCTTATTTATGCCAGGGGCGAGATTTTAAGAGTGCAATGAATCAAGGGTAGAACTGGGTGTTCATGTACGCATCTTCGAGGGATCGAAAGTACTTGAACAGACATGGTTGATCAGATCTGGGGTATGAGATCCCGCAATACTTACACTTTTATTTGTGTATTCCTATTACTTTAGAGAGATCCTTGCATCGATGTTAACGAATGTGGCTGCAAGGCTACCTGCTTGCAGGTTCTTAATGGTCCACATTGCACTAATGATGTATGGACATCGATTTGAAAAGAAAGGAGATTCTCAGGGAGGCTTTAACTTGGGGAATCAACGACTCAAGGAGTCGGCTCAGGGAGCATCAGATGACATTCACACATTTGTGTGTGGGAGTATGTTGCTTATTTATGAGATAAACACTCAAATAAGTGGGTGGATAATGTCTTATCTTAGAGATAAGATATTTATAATCCTAATGATTGTAAGATTCTATCTCTAAGCCCTTTATATAAAGATATATGGTTTTCATGATGGGTGGATAAGAGAAAAGACCGTAAACCTTCACAAAGCCGTCGTCTCCTCTTCCAATTAAGTTTGTGCTTTATGTAGTAGAAGTAGGGTGATATGTGGGGCTTCTCGTTGTATTGGTGTAGTCGTCCTCCGATCATTGTCCGAAGATAAAGAGTAGATGTGTGGCGATCCTTCCAAAAGATCCAGGACAGGTAAGCTCTAAAAAAAAGTTATTTTTATGCATGGTTTACACTCACAAAAAGAGAAAGAAGAAGGCTAAGAAGATCATTTTTCCGACTATCAACTGTAGAGGAATAGCTTTCCCCTTGTAAAGTTGAAACAAGCAGGCATGTGCATATGCTCCTACAAACTTATGATTGGGTTTTCCCCGCTGTAAGGGCTAACAGAAACAGTAGGTTGTTGGCTAGTCACAATCAATTTACCACGATTTGGGAGGTGGGAAGTTATGAAAATGGACGATCTGTATGCATATCATGTGGGGCATGAAAGAGCAAAGATTTTACCACCTTTGAAATGTTCGGATGTATACACGTATAAAGTTTGATCATGCATGCTTCGCTCAGAGGTAAACTTTGTTTTATGTTAAGCAGTAAATAACAAATTACAAAAAGGTCAAGGAGATAAACGAAGTAAAAGAACAAATCACGTATATGCACAGCTACAACAGCATACAGACAAGAGAAAAAGGTTAGCTGAAAGTTGATCAAACTTCTGACTGAACTACCTCAAAAGTATATCAATTTAATTGAAGCAAATATAAACCTACATGAATGAATATAATAATAACCTTTTTTTGCATGAAAAGAAAGCAGGCGAATTGAAAATTTCTATTTGAAATCAAATATACCACATAAATTTCTTCTCTTGATCTCATAAATCCGACTAGATTTTCGCCCTGGCTGCTGCAGGCTGTTGTCTTATTAAACAAGTTTGCTATAGAAGATGGAAAATTAGGTGATACTAAGCATCAACATGTCGAGAAAAAGGAAGACAGGAACAATGCCCGCTAATGAAATAAAGATATGGAATAAGGTTTAAAAAAAATCCAAATTAAAAGTTTGATGATAATCATAAGAAAAAAAACTAGGAAAAAACCGTAAGAGCAACAGACTCCAAACTTCCTCTTATAAAAAAGTGAACAAAATGTGAACAATGAGGTATGCTGGATGTTTGCTAAAAGCACACTTTCTATCAAAATGAGAAGGGAAAGTTCGGAATTGTTGTTATCCTCAGATAGAGGTGCTTGAAGATTGTTGGGTGGTGGAATGCAATTTGAAAGGGATCGATAGGGATCCCTAGACTAAGTGTCAGCCATAAACCTTAAATCTTGGCCTAATTGTGCCACGTGAAAAAGCTAAATACCTACTTTTGTATTAGCACCTAGATTTTGTCTTGACTATCCTTCATATTTCTGACATTGAGTATCTCTAATAATTCATTTTCAGAGCAACAACCAAGTTCAATTCCCTTTTGACATGAAATCAGAGCAACAACCAAGTTCAATTCCCACTGGCCATGAATTCAAAACATATGGAAAAATATTTTGACCGCTATATGAATCCAGATGCTCATGAAAGGAGCACCCAACCTGCGGGAGCATATTAGAAAATAGAATTTTAAACCCAAACCTTCATGACAATTCAGAGTTTTGATGCCGTGGTCGAAACCTTTGCCAATAAACTTGAGTGATCATAGATTAAGCAATCAAAATCTACCGCACCCCCCCCCCCTTCAGGCAAAAAAGAAAAAAGAAAAAAAAAAGAAACACACATGCACAACCCCAAACCCAAAACGGAAACCCACCACAGACAATAATTTTGAGCAATCTACTTCTCTATACAAAATGGGAGAACCAAGATCACTATTCATGATACAGTAAATACTACAGAAGTATTTACTGTAGCGTTATTACTGTAGCAACAGTAGAATCTTTGGAAAACTACTGTAGCACACGGGGTACTGTAGCATTTAAAAACCGTGGTAGAGGCGGGGACTGCAGCGACCCCAAAAAGGCTTAAAAATTAATGTAGCATTTAAAAAAAATTCGGATTACTGTAGCATTAAAAAATGATATAATGTGCTTTGCAGGGTGTTCACGACTAGTGAATATGAATTGTAGGACCGAATACAAATTCAATGACTTGAGAGAGTAATCAAAAAATATAAAAGATTTAAGGGATCAATATCGAGAAAGCTCTTAAATTAAAATTGGATGAGTGAAATTCTAAGAAAATGACAGCAGTGACAGCAGCGACAGCAGCCTGCAATCGCTACCTACCTAATTGTTGGTTTTGGAAGTGTGAAGACTGAAACCTGAAGAAGAAATCATCAATGAAACCGAAAAACCCAGTTTCGATCGACCGACGGACATGGTCCTGTTGACCGAAAAGCCTGTAGAAAACAACCCGGGAAGTTCGCTCTGGTCGGTTGACTGACACAAGCTCATTGGTCGACCGACGCGTAGTCAAAAAAACATTACAGGAGTTTCGAGTTGGTCGACCGACAATCTTGCCCCGGTCAACCGAAAAGGTGCACGAGAACCCTGTAAGAAAAAGATGTTCTGGCCGGTCGACCTAAGCTAATGCACTGGTCGACCGACGCCAATGTACCGGTCGACCGACGTCGGGATTTCCAAAATCCTGGTTCGTTTGGGAATCTGTTTTGGGCTGGAATACTATATATCCCTTGATATGTTTTTAGGGTTTGTTATAACACGAAAAAAGAGGGTTTTTTACGGTACTTTGAGATCAGAGATCTTAGAGAGAGAGAGAGAGGCCTATTGCGAGCATTGTAATCTTCTTCAATTAGTCAAGTTTTTTTTGGTGTGGCTCCTGAGGACGTAGGCATGTTTGCCGAACCTCGTTAAAGTTGGTGTTCTCTGTTTGATTATTCTTTCCTGCAAGTTTTTTTTTATTTGTTGTGATTTTCTGCTTGCTTACTTTCGACACAAGATCCGGAAGGGCACAGGTTGTGTGTTCAACCCCAACACTAATTCAATCAATGGGCAAGAATATGTTCTGTTATCTTTAGCTCAGTTGCCACAGTTTTTTCTTGCAGGGGGGAAGAAATGTAGATGAGGCAAAGTAGAAGATTCTCTCGTTCACATTTTCACTACAAAGCAGTAGAATTGTTCGTTTGGTTCAGAGTTTGAGAGCGTACCCGGTTGCAGCACATGTTTCTGGTCCCAGCTTCTCTGCTACACAATTATTGTACAACTTATTATGTTGCTGCTATGCCCAATCTTATTGTAAACTGCTCGTATATCTTTTCTATGACTGAAAATGCTATGGCAGTACGACCATAAGATTTTACAAGGTATATTGGTTTTCAAATTGGACTATAGTTACATCCAGGTATCCACATATATGATGTAATTCATGGGTGACCTAGAGTTTGTGGAGTTACTCTGGTACCTTGAAATTACTGATTGTATCTATAAGAGTAACCCTCAGAAGGAAAATAATAATAATAATAATAAACAGACTCGAATATCACCCGTGTAGTTACAATCAGTAAACTCAGAATTACCCATTGTAGACACAAACTTTATGGTCACCCATGTATTTGCACCTACCTCTGGGTACATGAATGTAGCTAATCCTTCCAAATTTTTTAGTAAGAAAGTATATAGATAACTCTCTGATAACGAGGAGAGCTTTACAAACAGAACACTTGACAAGCTCCTTAAGGCATCTCTAGCAAAACTTCTGATACATGTAATTTCGGATCTTATCGTTTAATTTTTAATTCTTTTCCTTGCAATGCTATGTGTGAAATACTGGATGTTCGGCATAAACTACTAGGAGATGAAATTACATACTTTTCATTGAAAAAGAACTTTCACCAACAAAATAACAACTCAATATGACAAGTCCAAAGAGACTCCTTTTATAGAAACAAGTCAGCTTAACCCACTAGTTAGGGGGTGGAGACTTCACATACGGAATAACAAACATGGACTATTTATGTTGTTAAGGATAAGACAAGCAAATAATTTATATTTGTATGTATCTGTTGCAATGTGGAACTGCTAGAAATCGTATATGAATTCAACAACTATAAACGAAAAAGAAGTAAATTTGCTGCTAAGTGAGGACACATACGAATAACACTGACCTATAACAAGAGTTGTCACCTTCATATAGGCAGATGGATGCGACCGTAGACTAGCAGTAAAACTCTCCAAAAGATGATTGACATTTTAAGTCACTGCAAAAGTCCAAACCTTCGCTCAATGAATGTGTTGTCCAGAAATGAAAGAATTTAAATTTTGTAGAAGAAAACAAAGAGAAAAAAAATATGAGAGTAGTTTTAATCAAGTATAAAAATTGAACTGCTTGTTAATCGACATCTAGGGGTTGTCCAAAGGGCAAAGAACCTGACAAACATAAAGAAAAAATTTCAAAATATTGTCAACTAAAGATCATGAAGGAAACTTAAAATGATCATGCAATTGCTATTTTCGGACATTAAAGAGAGAATAAATGAAAGATACAAAAGAGTTACTTTCACAATTTAACCATCACTATTCCTGGATGGGAACACACAATGCTAGTATTAGGACACTCGCACATGTTGCAAATACGAAGTTTGGCACCACTCCTCAAGAACATAACAACACACACAGTAAATGCATAATAAATAAAGCAAAGAACCCAAAATAGTTAAGACAATCACCATTACACAAACGTAGAAGGTCTCAATGTTACCACTCTTAAAGATATTTTTCACTATACCAGGACCATGAAGTACGGTGAAGGTTGAAAGTTGTAAATCTATATTCTAACATATTAATGCAGGTTGACTGTTGTTTTCATGGTCTGAAACCCGAACTCACAAAGCAGTATCTGTTTCTAAATTTGTCTTAAATACATTGCAAATGGGATTTAAATCTCGGTTGCTCCAATATCAGTATCAGGTTGAAACCCGAACTCACAAAGCATATCAGGTTGAGTGTTGTTTTCATGGGCTGAAACCCGAACTCACAAAGCAGTATCTGTGTCTAAATTTGTCTTAAATACATTGCAAATGGGATTTAAATCTCGGTTGCTCCAATATCACGATTCATCATAAAGATGCCTTTAAACACACGAAAGCTACGAAAGTATGGAATGGATTGTGAGCGAGAAGTTTATATTTTAATGTGCTGATTTTAGATTTTTTTTCCCCCTATAATGTTTCTCTTTGCCCTTTGGATATGCACCACTGTCAATATCTTCCAAATTGTATTCACCATTCAACAATCTGTACTCTGTCAACATCTCCCCTCTTCCTATAACAGCATAAACCCATTTCAGTTTCCAATTTGATGTAGACTTTGCTTAGTTAAGATCCATATGCATCTTTTTCTTTCACTTTTTTGTTTTCACTTGCTTTTGTAGTGTTTGGTAAAGATTAATTAAGTGGACATTTATCTTGGACGACATTGATAGGAATGTGTAAATCAAGTGGCAGATATAAACCTTAACTTTACCCCCTCCTCCCACCAAAATAAAAATTTCCCCTAATAAGTGGAAAAGGCTACAAAGATATATTTGTCTTCTATAAATTGTAGAGGAATAGATCTTCTCGTGTAAAATTGAAGTAGTCATGTTTATATGCTCCAAACAAATTTTGGTTAGAGTTTCCAAGTTATAAGTGTTACCAAAACACTATAGGTTGTTGGCTCGTCACGAATAACGATCAAGTTAACCCAGTTCCCGGAGATGGCCAGTTTTGAAAATGAAGTATCTCTATCACATACCATGTGATGGGCAAAAGAGCAAAGCTTTTAGCATTTCTGTAGATGGACGTATACAGACATATAGAGTTGGCACTGTGCATGCTTTGCTACGAGGACCGAGGTTGACTTTGTTGTATGTTTATGCCGGAAATAGTAAATTACAAATAGGTCAGGGAGATGAACAAATTAAAAGACCAAATCATGCATGCACAGCTACAATGAAATACAGACCAGTACTGAGAAAGTTAGAAGAAGGTTGGTAAAAGAATTTAGGTCAAAAGCCTAAAAATTAGATCAGGTTAATTTAGAGGAAAAACAAATATAAACCCGTATGAATGAGTGTCGTATCCAGTGAGGGGAACTAATTTTTTCTTTTTTTTTTCCTTGCATGAGATGAAAGCATGCACATGGAGTGACAAGACCATGAAACTCGTTTTTGAAATCAAAATAAAAAAAAAAAATTATTATTCCGTCGATCGATCTGTCGTCAATCTTTGGCTGCCACTGTTTGACCCATTAACCTGGTAATCGCC
This sequence comes from Asparagus officinalis, assembly GCF_001876935.1. Lineage (NCBI taxonomy): Eukaryota > Viridiplantae > Streptophyta > Magnoliopsida > Asparagales > Asparagaceae > Asparagus > Asparagus officinalis. The sequence goes on along the minus strand of NW_017972541.1, from coordinate 18,032 downwards.
ACAAAATGGAGTAAGATGGAGACGGAAAATTAGATGGTTCTAAGCATCAACAGGTGGAGAAGAAGGGGAGAGAAAAACAATGTAGAGGCTGATGAAATAAAACATAATAAACAAGGCTAAGAGCACGCTTTCTATCAAAATCAGAGGGATGCTCGACGATGTTTGGTGGCGGCCATGTAATTTGGAATTGGAATTGATAGGGATGTCCAAACCAAGTGGCAGACATAAATCTCAAGGGTCATGTTAATCCAAGCTCGAAT
>NW_017972541.1:4800-17762 GCF_001876935.1 Asparagus officinalis | reverse complement strand
CAGTGCGTTCCACAAGTATCTGGTCGCAACACTACTTGTTTCTTGTGTCCAACTTCTCAGCTGCACAACTATTATACAGCTTAACATGCTTATAATTAAGCTGCTCTTATGTTCTATAACTGAAAATGTTGTTACCATATGGTAAAAATAATTATTTTACAAGGTAATTGGGTTTTCAAAATTAAGGAATGATACGATTCTCATGCGTAACAAGTTTATATATAAACTCTTCAATTTTAAACTCTCCAATAATGAGTGAGAGCTTTACGAACAGGATCGAAAAGTTCCTGATCACTATACATCTCTAGCAAAACTTCTAATACATTACTTATCATTTGGATCTTTTATTTCTTAGTTCTTTTCCCTGCAGTGCTAGGCGTAACTTGATGGACGTCTAGCATAAGCTATTTGGCAATGTAATTATACATTTCTTTTATTTGGAAAATATTGCAGATACACTTTCACCAACAAAATACCACCTAAATGTGACAAGTCCAAAGATGATTCTTTATAAATTAAAAAAAAAACCATTAGTACAAAAACACTTTGCTGACGGAATAACAAACATGGAACATTCAACATGAAACTGATGGAAATTATATTTTCTGGAATGTAAGAACACGCATGAATAACATAGATGTAGAACAACGGTTGTCACAATCATATAGGCAGATGGATAGGACCGTAGACTAACGGTAAAAGTACCAAGAAGATGATTGACACTTTAAGTCACTGTGAAAATCCAAACCTTTGTTTAATGAATATATTGTTCCAAAAATTTTAAAAAAAAATTGTAGAAGAAAACAAAGAAAGAGAAATATAACAAAGATTTTAATCAGGTATAAAAGTAGAACTGATTCTTAATCAACATCTAGGGGTCATTAAGAGGACAAAGAATCTCTTAACACATTTACACAAAAAACGTTAAGATACTGTCAAATAAACATTAGGTTAAATTTCACAAACCCCCCTTAAATTTGACCATTTCTGAGATAACCCTCCTTAGCTATTTTAATTTCACAAAATTTCCCTTAACTTTGAGCGGTTTTGCACATAATCCCCTAACTTCTTTTTATTCTGTTGAAGTTTGGAGAGAAAAGAGATTATTGGAGAGTTATCCCCTCACTCTATACTTTATTTGTAGAGATAGATTAGTTACAAGTTAGTCTCACAAGCAATGTGGGACTAAACTAATATTCTCTTCTTCTGACACTCCCCCTCAAGCTGGAGCATATATATCATGCATGCCCAGGTTGTCACAAATAAAGTCAACCCGTGTTCGACCAAGTGGTTTTGTAAGAATGCCTGCCAACTGATCTACTGTCGATATATGTTTTGCCGTGATGATTTTATCCTCGAGCTTCTTGCGGACTACATGACAGTCGACTTCAATGTGCTTGGTTCTTTCATAAAACACGGGATTCTCAGCTATATGAATTGCTGCTTTATTGTCGCCATATAGATCCATGAGACATTCTGGAGGGAGACCAATTTCTGTCAATAGGTCTCTGATCCAAACCATTTCTAGTGTCACATTTGTCATAGCTCTGTATTCTGATTCTGGATCTAGATACAATACTTTGCTTCTTACTTTTTCATGACACTAGATTTCCTTCGAGAAAGACACAATATCCAATAGTTGATCTCCTATCGAAAAGATATCCAACCCAATCTGCATCAGAGAAGCCTGCAACTATGGTGTGTCCTTGATCTGAGTAGAGAATTCCTCGTCCTGGAGCCTTCTTCAAGTACCTCAAAATTCTCATTTACTGCATCCAAGTGAGTAGTTCTTGGTGCGGACAAGAACTGACTCACAACACTGACTGCGAATGTGATGTCAGGTTTGGTCACTGTCAGATAATTCAGTTTCCCCACCAATCTTTTATACTGCTCAATATCTTCAAGAAGCTCCCCCTGATCTGGTAGTAGTTTTGAGTTCACATCCTTTGGAGAATCATTGCTTCTGCATCCTAACATCCCAGTTTCTGAAAGCATATATAGGACGTATTTTCTTTGTGACAGAAGAATACCCTTCGTTGACTTTGCAACTTCAATGTCTAGGAAGTATTTTAGGGAACCAAGATCATTGGTTTGGAAATGTGTATGTAAATGCTTCTTTAGGCTGTCGATACCAGAAGCATCATCCCCTGTAATTACAATGTCATTCACATAGACAACAAGCTGAATTCGTTTCCCATTTTGAAATCGCCAGAAGACAGAGTGATCTTTCTGTGCACGATAGAGCCCAAATTCCTGAATAACCGATGCAAAACGTCCAAACCAGGCTCTCAGAGATTGCTTCAGACCATAAAACGATTTCTTTAGCCTACACACCTTCGCAGTCTCCCCCTGAGCAACAAAACCTGGTGGTTGCTCCATGTAAACCTCCTCATCTAGAACATCATTAAGAAATGCATTCTTAATGTCCAACTAATGAAGTGTCAGTGATTTGTCACTGCTAATGAGATAAAAATCCGAACAAATATCTAAGTAATCTAAACCACTGGAGAGAAGGTATCTAAGTAATCTAAACCATACACCTGCGAATTTTTGGAACAATATATTCATTAAGCAAAGGTTTGGATTTTCACAGTGACTTAAAGTGTCAATCATCTTCTTGGTACTTTTACAGTTAGTCTATGGCGTGGTCAACAAGCTCAAGATCTAAAATACCGGGGGGATGCCCTCTCCAAGCTCGGACCCGTTTATACCGACACCCTCGAGCGACCTAGAATTTCTAAGTCGCCGGAGACCGTCATGCAGACCGAAACACCCGTGATGCCCTGTTGACTGGATCCTATTACCCTCTACCTGACACAGGGCACCGTGCCTGAAGATCCCGCTGAAGCTAGGCGTATTCAGAGGAATTCTTACCGCTATCTCATGATCGATGGACAACTCTATCGCTTGTCATACTCTGGCAGCAGTGTAGGACCCTATCTATGGTGTCTTCGGCCATCAGAGGCCAGCTATGTTCTCAAGGAGATCCATGAGGGAACGTGTGGGAACCATCCTGGAGCCAGAACCCTCACGCAAAAATTTATCCGCCAAGAATACTACTAGTCCACCATATCGACTGAGTCAAGGCGACTCATCTCTCTGTGCAAGAAGTGCCAATTTTTCTCACCCATCCTATGAGCAGCGGCCACCGAACTATCCTCCATTCTGAGTCCTATATCATTTGCTCAATGGGGGCTAGATTTGCTGGGTCCTCTCCCCATAGCTTAAGGATAGAGGAAGTTTCTCATTGTGACGATCGACTATTTCACCAAATGGATTGAAGCTGAAACCCTGACCAAAATCGGTGAAAGTAACGTCACGAATTCGTGTGGAAGTCCATCGTCTGCCGCTTTGGTGTGCCCCTTCCTTCGTAACTGACAATGACACTCATTTCGATAGCGGAGACTTCCGAAGCTTTTGTGAAGAGTACAACATTCGCCTCAAGTTCTCCTCGGTCGCCCACCCCAAATCCAACGGACTTGTAGAGGCCGCTAATAAGTGCATTTTCCAAGCGTTGAAGAAGAACGTAGACGTAGCGGTAGCGAAGTGGGTTAAAGAATTTCCTAATATCCTTTGGTCTTACCGCACAACCCATAAGAACTCAACCAGGGAGACTCTGTTCAAGCTAGCCTATGGTGCCAAGCAGTTACTCCAGTCGAATTAGGCATGTCAACCATCTGACTGCAACACTTCGACAATGACTTAAACTCAAAGGACTTCGGATCGGGCTCGATCTCCTAGATGAAACCCGAGAGAAAGCGCTTCTGACCTAGGTCATCAATCAACAACAAATCGCCCGGTACTACAATAGTAAGGTCCAACCTAGGAGGGTCAGCGCCGGTGACTTCGTCCTTCGCAAAGCTGCTTTTGACAAAGATACCCGAAGAGGCAAGCTAGCTCCCAATTGGAAAGACTCGTACACAGTCCTTGAGGAGTTGCGAGCAGACACCTATCGACTAAGGACCCTGGATGGAAGAATCCTGCAACACACGTAGAACGTTGAGTATCTTAAGAAATGTTTTCAGTAATCTTGTACAAAACTTCATTTGTTATGAAAGAAATCTTTTTGAATCTGACTCATGTTGCACTCTCGAAATGCCCAATCTGTGTAGGAACTTTAAGCCATTGGTGTCTTCTCAAGATAAACCTAAGACACGTCCGCCTCGCAGTCAGCTCTCACACTTACGTTGCCAACTATTATGGCAGGCCAAAAAGATCTAGGCGTCCTCATTAAGACCTAGGCATCCAACCATCAGTTATCACTTTGCCAAAACACCTAGGTGTCCTCATCAAGACCTAGGCAACGAACCTTCGGATTGTCACTTTGCCGAAAGACCTATGCGTCTTAGGCATTCCAATCTGCCGGTCTTTCTCGACAAAAAAACCCGGACATCTCGCCAACAAAAGGCGTAAAACGACTGATCATCTCGATGCCTCAACACTTAGGTCGTCCAAACACGACTGACTTACGATAACCATCACTTATTCTATCTGCTAGATTAGAATGGCCAACAACCAAAGCAAAAATGAAGAATAACTAAAGGCAAATTCTCGAATAAGAGCAAAAATCCAAATCTTTATTCCAAACTTCAAGCATATTTTATTACATACTTTATTACATTATCTATATCAATATTTACAAAAAAGAAAGAAATGATACAAGCCCGCAGGCTTCAAGGCTAGATCCGAGAGTAGGGCTTGGGAGGTCCTCTACGGAGGCTGTAGTGGTGAGAGGCGCAGAAGAGGAAGCGGGAGGGACTTCTCCGAGGTCGTCCCCTGACTCGTCGTCGTCGTCACCCAACGCCAATTCTAGCCCCTCTGCACTCGCCTCGATCTCTTTTAGGAGGTCAAGGCAGCAAGAAACTTAGGAAGGGTAAAGGCGGTCAGGCGCGGGGCGAGAGGCAAAAGGGAGCAGCGAAGATAAGTAGTCGACCCTAGCCTTGCAAGCCAAGACCACTTCGGTTTTTCCTAAGGGGTCCTGATACCAGTCATCGACCACTTTCGCATTGTATTGCCCCGAGTCCAAGCGAGCAAGACGATCTTCTAGGTCCTTAACGATTGCAGTGGACGTCTGGTGAGCCTACCCCTCCTCCACAAGGTCCTGTTTCAGATGCTCGACCGAGAGACGACTCGATCGAGCATCCTCCTGAGCCGTGACCTTGAGACTGTTAGGACTCATGATTATGAGTCTACTCGCTAATCTAATTTTAATGATTAACAAACAATTTATAACTGTATTTTTTAGTATTTGTGTTTTGTCTATCATGTATCCAGGTTGAAAGAAATGAAGCCAAAGCAATTATAGTCCAAGATTCAAGACCAAGCTTCATGCACATCAGCTTGGGTAAAATAGTTTTTAGGAATTATACTTTGCGTGTTATGCTTAGAGCTCAATTTTATACACACACAAATTTCTCATAATATGAGTATTTTTGAGAAAATTGAGTTTGTGGTTTATTGACTTAATAACAAAGTTTTATATCTTTTATAAAGTCTCTTAAATCATTCTAAAAGATTCCAAAACTCAGTTTGAATCATTTTGTCAAAATCAAGTGTTTAAACGATCCCGTATTTTTGACATTTGGCAAAATAATGAGTTTTCACAAACGGGGAATGATATTTCAAAAATTTCTTTTCTAACATATTTATGTTCATGTATATAAACATTTCCCCAAGTTCTATAATTTTTAGAATTTATTTGCTATTTTTAAAAGCTCTTTAAAAATTAGAATTATTATTCAAAACTGGGATGTGTATGTTTTTCAGTCGACTGATATTGTTCATCAATCGACCGATGAAGTGCTCTACAATTGCCAAAAAGTTTTTGCTTTGTCGACCGACCATCATCACTTGACTGAATAGTATATTCAGTCGATTGATACTATGCATCAGTCGACTGAAGAACTGCTTTGCAATTGCTGAAAAGTTTTTGCTCAGTCGACCGATGGCTTGCATTAGTCGACCGTTAGTTTCTCAGTTTTAACCAACGGTCAGCTCATCAGTGGACTGAACAGTACATCAGTCGACCAACGGCACTGTAATGGCTAGTTCCATATTTTTAGGGATTTTGTTGTTTTAGGGGGTTTTCTCTGGTTTTAGGCTTTGTCCTATATGTACCCCTCTATACTCAATACTTAACACTATCCAAGGAAAGTTTAAAAACAGGTTTACAAGTTTGTTTAAGGGTGTTTTAAAGAAAATTAAGTGTGTTGTTTATGTGAAGAGAGTTTCACAAGGGGAGGAGATCATTTCGTTCTTTTTGAGCTTCAATTCCCATATCTCTATCTCTTTTGTTTCCAGAGAAGTTTTACTAAACTCAATCTCTAGCTATTTATATTATTGATTATCATTTCTATAAGCTAGATTTTAAATTGAGTTTATATTTTATTTTACTCATTGATTGCGCATACAACCTATTGAGATTAGTATTTCACATTAAGTACAATTTGGGTTGTGGTGAATGATTCATTAAGTGTGAACTTAATTTCATTCTCAATCTTGTTAGAGAAAAAATCCTTTGTATTTGGGTCTTATTGTTGAGAGAACACGTTATAATACACAATGACACTTAGAGAAGTGGTTGGTGAGAAACGGGGTCAATTCGAAGAGGAGTGGAGTTCGTAGTGAAGCCTAGTGAGATGTTGTAAATCCAAGCACTTGAGGAAGGTGACACAGGCTAGGCCAACACTTAGAGAAGTGTGTTGTGTATTGACAATTGTGTGAGATTGTAAACGTTATCGGTGAGCGTTGAAAACCAAATTGTGTAGTTATTTTTAAGATAGTGGAGATTATCCTCGAGGGTGAGGAGCTGAGACGTAGGTTGTGGGTCGACCGAACTTCGTGATCATTTGCCTTGTGTTTGCGATTGTCATTTGTGCACTCTCTCTCTCTTATATCTGGTGTTTATGTTTATATCACCCGTTGTTTAATTACATATCATTGCACATAATTTGTTGTATATCATAATTGTTAGGATATTAGTTAATAAGTTTTAATTTGACATTAATACCGAATTAGATTAACAATTACCCTATTCACCCCCTCTAGGGTACTTTCAGAGACGCCTCTCGGACTTAACCTCCCCCTCCAGAGAAGATAGGCGGTCGTCCCGCTCAGAAATTCCTTACTGAAGGCGGCCAACCTCCTCCCTCAGTTGGGCCACCTCAGCTTGGAGCTTCCCAATGGAGGTCGTTTTATTGGCATCGTGAGATCTATACCCCTTGATATCTATACCCCTTGATGAGTTTTTCCCTCACGTCTAGCTCCCGGCGCCAGCTAGCTTCGTTGTTGTTCAGCTCGGCCTCCAAGGCGGCGACCCTCTTCTCCGCTTCCTCCCTAGTTGACTTCTCCTTAGTCAAGTCCGCCTGCAATTCAGGAGGGGAGTTGTACATGTAGGAGAGCCGGCTGAACAACTCCTCCACCAACACCCCCAAATCAAGTAGCCCTTGAGGGCCAGGTGCAAGCCGACGCTTGGCATCTCCTGCAATAACCCCTAGTTCTTCGGGAGGGCGAACTGTTGAACAGCTCAAACTTGGGCAGCTGTTGACCCCAAGACCGAGCTCTCTTTGTCGAGAGGCGCCTCCGCGATGAACCTGTCGCCCTCTGAGAATTCCCTCCTGGGCGAATAGGGGCATGACGGCACTCCAATCAGCATGCCCTTGGACTTCTCCCAGAATTAGGGGTCAAGCTCCGAAACCCAATAGCGGAAAGGTTAGTAAAAGTTGTCCTGTTGCTCCTCGCCGGCCTCGCCCACCAAAGATTCTGGAGGGGGTGTTGCTTGCTCCTCAGCACCTCCCGAAGTCCCTGCAAGCTCCTTGCCTGGCCTGCGGGATGGTTCGGGCCCAGGTCCTCCTTTAGCATGAGACCCAACTTCGGTAGCCTCGACTGCTCGGGCTACCCTGCTAGCCTAGGGGGGAGCGTCGTCGATGAAACGACCTCAACCTCCCGACAAACTGGACGGCGGCTGCTACTCTTTGGTCGGTCAATATGGACCTGCTAGTCAGCCACTGGGCCCTTGTCCGTATTCAGCCTCCTTTTCTTCACGATGTGGCTTCTGCTTCTTAGCTTCACCCTCGGCAGCGATCTCGGCCACTTGCGACCTCAATCCGCCCACCTCCTCGAGATCCAGATGACCCCTCAACCTCTTCTGGGGTCTCATGGCCGAGCCTGACTCTTCCCCCCTTGAATTCCTCTTAGGACTTTTTTCCAAGGTGAGGGCCAATAGGCTCGCCCTCACCTTATCGGCCTCAGTGGGGAGACCATCAATATACTCACCACCCGGAGAGATGCCGCCTTTAAGAGATATCCTCTCTCCTGAGACCCAGCATAAGAGCGAATCTTCTCCAGCTGCCGCCTCTCCTTAGCAGTAAGGATGCACGGCTTCAACGCGTCCTTATTGATCTCAGGCAAGTTAGGGGAGGACAGGACGCCATCAACCCCGAAGACCCATACAAACCGCTCATTCCAGTCTTTATTCGACTTTGGAGCGTCCGATACCAACTTACAACCCCCAGTGTATTGGAGGAAGTAATGGGGTCCTTTTTCGTCGACTTGACGCCGACCAGGTTCCCCAACAGGCGCATGCTCAGTGGGATGCCAACCCAGTGGCAAATCACCACAAAGCCCATCAAAACCCCAATCGCGTTGGGGGTGAACCGAGAAGGGGAATCCCCCAGAGTGACGCACACATACCTGATGAAGGGATGGAGCGGCAGCCGGAGCCCATACTCAAGGTGGACGATGTACAGCGGCGCCTTGTTCTAGCCATTGCGGTACACCGGCTCATCCCCACTAGGTGCTGAAAGTGTGAAGGCTTTAGGGAGGTCATAAAGCTCGTAGTACATCTCGAGCTCTTAGGTGCAGTTCTTCGATCGAATTGGCCGGAGGAGATCAATTTTCTCCTCATTACGGCCAACGGTGGAAGTTTGAGCATCCATGGAAGATGGTTAAGATTGCAAGGAGATTTAGGAAAATCTGAGAGACAAACGTCGAAAATTTAGAGCAAAAATTTGCGAAGAACTCCCTTTACCACCAGTGGGTTATATTAGCCTTGTTAGGTCTCATGTTTATGAACCTACTCTCTAATCTTGTTTTGATGATTACAAACAATTTCTAACAACGTGTATCAAGTGTTTGCATTTGTTTTGTTAGGTAATCTGCACAAACATTAGTCGGAGGTTGGATGGATTGAGCCTAATCGATCACATTAAATGGAGGTTGGCGAAATATCGGTATGAAGCCATTTGCAATTCAAGTCAAACATCCAAGATCAAGCTTCCACAACCAAGTCGATCTTATTGAAGACCAATTGCTTAGGTATAATTAGTTTAGGTTTTATACTTGTGTGTAGATACTTTAAAGCTCAATATCATATACATACACACATTTTATGAGTTTATCTGTTTTGGGCTTTATCCACAATCAAAGTTTTTACAAACAAATAAATTTATGTTTATATACATATATGTTTGTTTTCATGTGGATAAGTTATTTTAGTTTAGTTATATAGATATGAGACAAATATACATTCATATACATATTCATATGTTTCATATTCTATTGTATTTTAAAAAATATTGTGTTTTTGATTTATAGACTTAACAACTATAGTTTATATCTTTTATCAAGTCTATAGAATCACTTTACAAAGTTTTAAAAGTTTGTTTAAAATATTTTATCAAAAACATGTCTTGGTTAGTTTTCATGTTTTGAACATTTTTTACAAAATGAAGAGATTTCTCATTTGGGAGGTGCAATTCCAAAAATACTTTTTGTAACATGTTTATTATTATGTTTACAAACATTCCCCAAAGTTCTACATTTTTTAAAATTTATTTGCTATTTTTTAAAGAGGTTTAAAAATCATTTTTACTGTTCATTTCAGGCTGATAACCTCTTATCAGTCGACTGATGGATTTTATCAGTCGACTGATGAACTCGCCTGGAATTACCAAAAATTTCTGTTTTTGTGACTAATAAACTATCAGTTGACTGATGAGGTCATCAGTCGACTGATGAGATTTTCAGTCGACCGATGAGCCGTGAGTTGCCTGTAACGATCAGCTCATCAGTCGACTGATATTGTTCATCAGTCGACCGACGGCCTCTAATGGCTATTTTTTTCAGTTTTTTAGGTTTCTGTTTTTTTCTCTTTTTCCTTGGTTTTCTCTTGGTTTTGGGGCTTGTTTTATGATCCTATATATACTCCGTACCCTCTAACTTCTGAGAAAAATTAAGAAAGTTTCAAAAACAAAGTTTAAAGGTGTTTAAGTTTGTTTTAAGTGTGTTTTACAAAAGTTTATGTGAAGCGATTTTCACAAGAGCAAGAGGAGATCATCAATTTGTGTTTGAGCTTCCATTTCATCTCTCTCTCTCTCTCTCTCTCTCTCTCTCTCTCTCTTGTCTTCATTGGAAAAGTTTTCTAAACTCAATCTCTAGCAATTTATATGTTTGATTATCATTTCCATAAGCTAGATTTTTATATTGAGTTTAGTTTGATTTTATTTATACTCTTTGTTCACACACAACCTATTGAGCTTATTGTATTTTCATACATAGTATAATTGGGGTTGTGAAATTGTATGACATAGAGAGTGAGCTTACAATTCGTTCTCATCCATTATAGAGAACAAACTATTTGTATTGAGCCTTTATTGTGAGATCACTTTGTAATACATTTGTACACCGAGAGGAGTGTGTGGTAAGAGACGGGGTCGGTCCTAAGAGGAGTGGCGTCGGTAGTAAAGCCTAGTGAGAAGTAGTAATTCCGAGCACTTAAAAGAAGACACGTGAGAGGCCAACACTTGAGGTGGTATTTTTGTAGTTGCATTGTGAGTAATTGTGAACGTTGATCGGTGAGCGTTGAAAATCGATATTGTGTGGTGTAAACGTTTTCGGGTGAGCGTCGAAAATCTGATTATGATAGTGGATTCTCCCCGGGAGTGAGGAGCGGAAACGTAGGTTGAGGGGACCGAATTCCATGATCATTTTTTGTGTTTGCGTTTGCATTGGCGTATTTATTTGTGCTCATTGTTTATTCATTCTATGTTGCCATTGCTCATGTTTATTTGTCCTTAGTTTATATATCCTTGCGTGCAGTCTTTTGAATATCATATTTTCTAGGATATTATTGTTAATTAGTTTTAAATTAGCATTAAATCGGATTAGATTAGCATAAACCCTATTCACCCCCCCCCCCCTCTAGGGTGTATTCCCCCCCCCCCCCCTCTAGGGTGCTTTCAGGTTATATAGCACCTAAGGGAGACACGTGGAATAATCTAAACGGTCAGCTCATTTCAAAATGAATGGACGAGATACACCTCGAAATCCAAACGGTTCACATAAAACTCGAAGTGCCGCCCCCTTTATTCCACGCCTCTTCGCTCGAAAATCGAAGCGACAACTCTCTAGCTTCTAATAACGTCATCACGTCGTTTCAAATAGTGACGTTTCACCTGCCCAATAAAGGCATCTAGAAACTCACCAAATGACGTCTATTCCATAAACAAGTCGACCAGACCTAGCCGACCCTACAGAGTCAACAACAAATGTACTTAAAAGAAACAACACTTTGCTCTCCACTAAGATAGCCCACCCTCCATAAAGGCTGATTTGCGCCTCTCAGGCACTTGTCCCAAGGAGTTTAAATGCCGAATAGCAAGGGTCGTTGACTTGATTGGCTTTCAAAAAAAAACACGCATAGAAATGACAACGACACGAGTTTGAGACGTTCTCAACAAAAAAACGAGCCCCCTTGGGTCAGTAGTAGAATCCACAAGCCCATGACGGAGTTAATTCACCCAGGAGACCCAGAATAAGATTGCACAGTACAACTAAAGTATTTCTGGCTTAAAATATCTTTTTACTCATTTATAGGGAGTATCTACAAAGCACATATGCACATATATACAGCGCAAAAGCGAAAAATAGGAAATTCCTAGGAGACTAAGAGAGGTCCATTCCCACTTCCGGAGTCAAAGGCAAAGAGCCGCCGGTAGCATCCGGTGAAGAAGTCAAGCAGTCACCTCATTCACCGGTCTTCCCGCCTAGAGCCTTGGGAGCTTTGTCAACTGACTCCCCCCTCTTCCTCGCTAAGTTCGAGTCCCCCCAAGTTCTTCCAGCTCCACCAACTCATCCAAACACCTAGCTATGATGGGAGGATAGTGGAAGCGACCGGGTAGGTTCCTCATCTGGACCGGAAGTTGCGCCGCAAGGTAGTCGTACCTAACCTTGCAGGCTATTGCCACCTTTGTTTTTTCAGTAAGGCCCTGACGATACTCCTTTATGATCCCTTTGCGATAAGGTTTAGACTCGAGTTAAGCGCAGTGGCTTCTCCCCCTAAAGGCTTGCACGGCGCCGCATGCTTCCTCGTCCAAGCCGACGCTTCTCAGCCTGCTTCTCGACCTCGACCTGCACCTTAGTGCGGTCCCTCTCCTAGAGAGCCTCATCCAGTCTCCTAGCTTTCTTGCTGCTCTCATCAAGCTCTCGCCTGAGCATGTCGACCTCGGAAGCTCTTGAGGTTGGTGGCTCCGCAGCCAGCTCCGAGTCCTCCCCCTCTGCCAACCTCAGGGAAGCTACTTCCCCTAACAGCTTGAGATACGAACTCCGGATCTGTTCCATCCGACCAAATATCTCTTGCTCCACCAACGCCCCTCGAACTCTATAGCTCTGAAGGCTTTGATGGAGGCGCGACATTGGGAACCCTCCTCAAGAACTCCTCGTCTCGAAGAAGCCAGAACTGCTCGACCGCCCTTACCTGAGTTAGGCAAGAACCAAGGACGGACCTCATGATATCGAGATGGTGAGCAGACTTGTAGCAGTGCTCTGGGTCGGGCTCTTGTCCACATCGAGGGCCGACCCCCGAAGACCCAATGAGACACTGTCTCATCCTGTCTCATTCTTCCACCCCAATCTCAGCAACGCGATGAGGATATGGATACTTCAACCTTACGGGAGGCGACGTG
>NW_017972541.1:0-4790 GCF_001876935.1 Asparagus officinalis | reverse complement strand
ACTCCAACCTCAACCTTGGGAGCCTCAACCTGCTCTTTCGGGGCCGACTCATCCACGTGGACGACGTCGGTCTCGACCACCTCGGCCACCGCCCGAGGTACTTGCGCCTCATCCTTTCGCGACCTCTTCTTTTGCTTATGGACGAGGGCAGCAGAAGGCTTTTCCTCGGTCATCTCAGTCTCTAATGGGGGTAAGTCGCGGCTGAGACGCTTTCCAGGCCTTGCTGATGGCCCTTCCTGGGGGTCGGCCAGAGGAGCAGATGACACCAACGCTGCTTCTGTCATTCCTAAGATCAGGGCTGAAGTCCTCTCATGGTCCTTGGCGGTGGGAGGCATGACAGATTTGTAACCCGTAAGACCAAGTTGTTAAGCAGATCCTCGACTAGGCGAGAGCCAGCATATACCTTGATTTGATCTAGCGCATCTCTCTCGGCGTCAAGCAGGTCAGCAACCATTAGCGCTTCCCTCCTTATCTCGGGCCAGTTCGAGCAGCCCAGATCCAAGTCATCCCTCACGACCCAAACGAACTTCTCTTTACAATCCTTGTTCGAGTCAGGAAGCCCGGTGATGAGCTTGTACTTCCCCACCATCTGGAAATGGAAATGGAGCTCGATTGGTTCACTTTAACACTCATCAGACGGCCCAAGACTCGCAGAGATGGCTTTATTGTCAATCAGTGGCAAATCACCATGAATCCCACCATGGTTGTGATAGCGTTTGGGTTCATCTAGGCCGGCAATACCCTTAGAGCCGTGAAAGCTTGTTGAAGAAAAGGATGCAAGGGCAACCGCAAACCAAATTTCAAGTGCCTCAAGTAAAGTGGAGCTTGATCCAGTCTATGATCATAGACTGCCTCTAACCTCGTTGGGGCCATCGGCTCATACTCTCGGGGGATATCAAACCTCCCGTGGAGCGTCCTCATCTGTGTCTGGGTCACCTTGGAGTGGAACTCTGCCATAAGAGATTATCGATCTAAGGGATCTGATGCCATCATAGAAGGGAGAAGTAATCACCGAAAAAAGATGGGTGGGAAGGATCTCGAGTTCTCAGAAGGAAATTTTAAAAAACAATAACTGCCATTTCCTTAGCTCTGGCTTTATATATAGGCAGCTGAATCCGCAGCTGTCAGAATTTGTGCGGCCGGATCAAGCTTTGTCCAACTGCCAAGATTAATTCTCAGAATCTGAAACGGCATCTCAAGGATCGAAGCGCAGCCCACTAACCTCAAATAACGCGTAATTCGACACGAAAAGCGGAGCTGTGGCAGTTAAAAGGAATATGTGGTGATGTTAGCCATGTGAAATCTGAAAAGACTTTTCAATTCCCTCATTTAATGCACACCCACGTCCGTCCAGAGCTGCTCTCATTTCACTTAGACCCGGCCAAGCCGACTCCAAGCAAAAGGGGCCAACTGTTGTGGTATTTTCAGTAGCCAATATATGGTCATTTTCCAGCAACGAACATGTGTCCCCCTACATGCACCGTTCAAATCGAATTGACGATCAGGACCACCAAGAATCCCGACTTAGCCGACTCGCCGAGTCGACATCTCCTTAGGTCGACTCGAAGGGCGATACTTATCGGTCCTCTCGTCGAAGACGACTTGCTACGAGCCCACACGACCAGTTATTCGACATCTCGCAGGGTCGACTTGAAAGATGTTACTTCTCGACACCCCTCGCTACAAGCCAAAGGACGACTTCAACCTCGAACCTCCCCCGCTAATAGCGCGTCGATGTCACATTAAATGCTTGATAGGCGCCGTCATTTCTTCATCTATACACTATTCATAATACATCGGACCACGCCAGCTTCGTGCGCCACCCATCGCATCTCATTAATGACGAAATGATAGCGTCCATCACACAGTCGATCCACGACCGACACCTGTAAAGTAGATACTGACTCAGTCGCCAGCTCAGGCTTGACCAAAAAGACTATACTACCCATCTTGCTTGGCTATAAAAAGAAAAACTATTCCAAATACAAGGTTAAGCAATTTCTCAGCATCTTTCTCCATTCCGCTGGATTTTCCTCATATTCCAACTCAAGCCTCTAGCTGACTTGATCGTCAGAGGAACAACGGGGGAACCAGTCCCCGTCCTCTTACAAGTTGTTACGCATGCAGGGACGAACAGCCCAACTCCAATCAGATATTCGGAAAAGCAAGCGCGCCCCCATATCAACCTAATCCTTACCCACCTCCTCTTTTAACAGTGTGATTTAAACAATCAACAATATCGAATGAGCAAATAACCTCTGCTACATGAAACGAGTAGCTAAATGGAAAGGAGGTGAAGTGATGTAAAGCATGAAATTCCTTTTTAAGTCAAAATAAACAACAGATGATTCTTCCATTAATCTACAAAATCCAACAGGTTAGATCACAGTGGCTTCCACAAACTCTGTTCATTTAAACTAGTTTTCAGTACAAACTGAAATAATGATGTAGATGAAAATTGTACAATTCTGAGCATCAATGTGTGAGAAAAGGAAGGGGAAAACGGTGCAGATACTATTGAGGCGACAGAAGAAGTGCACAATAAGTGAACAATAAGACATTGGATGTTTGCTAACACATTTGTCATCAAAATCATAAAGTTCGGCAGGGTCGTTATTCTAAGAGAGGGATGATTGAACATTGTTTTTGTGGTTGTAATTAGGAAGTTGGAAGGAATTGATACAGATGAGAAACAAGCGGCAGACAGAAACCTGAATAGCTTAAGTTTACCCACATAAGCACAAGAAATCAGTAGCCTTGGCCTAACTAATTACCCAAACTAAAAAGCTGAAAGGACTATTTGTCTGTTAGCACCTAAAAGACTGAAATGTGCATGTAGGAAATATGATGCTAACACCAAAGTTTGGTTGGTTTTACATAGAAACTAATGGTAACTAAATCTGGTTTGTACATGCCTACGCAAGTCAGTTGAATGGTTGAAAAAAGTACTCCAAGAGATTCAAGAATTCTAGGTATAATTGTTTTCTGAATATAACAATAGTAGCAGGTTCAGAAGTTCGTAAATTAACTCTGAATTTAGAAAGAACAGAAGTCAGGCATATAAATTCAATGGGAGTTAGGTTTGAGCTGAAATATAACGGCTAGCATACTTTTCTTGACCCTCTGTATGATAAATAATATAAGATAAAAAAAAACTTCACAATATCTTCTTGGTTTCAAAAAGGATTATGTTTTAGGTACTGAATTCTAAGTTTACAACCCTAAAAAAGCATTTCACATGTATAACCATCCTTAAAAATTATCAAATTTTAAGTCTTCGTCACCAGAGAATTCAACAATGATAGATTAATGCATCATAGTTTGAAGTAAAAGAAGACTATTTAACTCTAAGTAAATTAAAGTAAAAAGAAAAAAACAAATTACAAGTTTAAGAAAGATAAAGACAATCCTCTTCCTTATAAAAGATTGGCACAATGCTAACTAATTAGAATTTCTTCCAAGGAGGTGAAGTTTTGACTTCTTTGTTTTAGCTCTAATCTCCTGGAAACTGAACTGAAGAAGCCCAACATCAAACCTCTTGTTTGGAAAGAACTTGACCTTGAGTTTTTAAAATGTGGAAAAAATGATGATTGAGCACTGATAATAGTGAGTTGAGATTGTTAAAATAGCATAAAGTCTGACATGATGAGACAAGAAGGTCCATGGGGGTTGTTTCGAAGAAATATCAAATGTGTGTGAACAACCTCAGTAGCAATGAGAGAACTATCTCCAACGGGGTCAAAGAATAATAATAGAATTAATATGACCAAACTTAGGAACCATAGGAAAGATTAACTCCAAATTTTGTGAGGATGATGATGAGCTCAAAGCCTCAAACCAAGATATGAAAACTTCGCTTCATCCACTAGCATAAACTTACCACGAACTGAAAATACGAGAATCACCAACTTGCGCTAACTTCTCAAGAACACAAGGGCCAGTTTGGCAACTACTCAAAACAGGGCCATGATTGATCCCCACCCTATTTTGGGAAAATTCCTGTTTGGTAAAAACTGGATCAGAACAAATCCAATTATTGCTAGGCCAAATTTGCCCCCTTAAACTGGTTCGGTTTCGATCCACCCCTTCCCTGGATCTAAACAGATCCAGTTGTCTCAAAAACTGTTCGAGGATCAATCCAGGCTCGGTTTTGAGGAGGTTGCGAAACACCCTTTAAGATTTATCTTGAAAATAATATTCTCACTTCCTTTCTCTGGCAAACATTCATCAAAAGCATTATACCACCTTATGATCTAAAATTGAGATCTGATAATGATTTGTATTTTTGATGAATTTGTTAAGTACCATCTCTAATGATTTGCTTGTAGGAGGTATAAAATCGCAACTACTATTTTTTTTCAATATCTAAGAGATAAGAAAGAAACTTGGAAAAGCCTTTTACTCTTCTTGATCACAAATGTCATAATATTTTCATAAATGAGAAAAGAAAATCATAATGATGAAGTATTTATTTCAAAAAAAATGATGAAACATGTTCGCAGATTCATTATTACAATCAAAATCTATAATATAATAACACATCATTTTATCTTAAGCATAGTTACATAGTTTCAGATAATGAAATGCTCCTTTAAATGCATGCCATTGAATCTTTTTCATGAAAATCTTCTTATTACATCATCACTGATAATCAAAGGACCAGGTGTTGTTATAATTTAGAGATTGAAGAGTACCTAGCATCAACTAAGATAACTACGGTTCAACTAGTGATAAAACAGAAGAGAAGATGAAGGGTTCAAGCCTTTGGAGCTTGTACTCCAGTAGCTTTT
>NW_017972540.1:193706-223357 GCF_001876935.1 Asparagus officinalis | reverse complement strand
TCAGAACAAACATCATCACCCCTATCTGGAAGTTCCTCTATATCCATGTACTCGGATCCACCTGTATCCGTAGTGCTGCTCCCACTGCTTTGGCTATCCTTGGCATTGTCCCTGTCCTTGTACATCACCTCCTCATTGAATATCACATCCCGGCTCCTGATGATCTTCCTGTTCTTCTCATCCCAAAGGCGATACCCGAACTCATCAATGCCGTATCCAATGAATGTGCACTTCTGTGACTTAGCTTCTAGCTTGTCCCTGACATGGTCACTGATATGAACATAAGCCACGCAACCAAATACCCGCAAGTGTGAGAGATTTATCTTCTTTCCACTCCAAACCTCCTCTGGAATCCCAAAATCTAATGGAACTGATGGCCCGTGATTAATAAGGTAAGCTGCTGTATGTACCGCATCCGCCCAAAATGTCTTAGGCAGACCTGCATGTAATCGCATGCTCCGCGCACGCTCTGTCAAGGTCCTGTTCATCCTCTCTGCAATGCCGTTCTGCTGCGGCGTCCCTGGAGTAGTCCTCTCTAAGCGAATCCCATTCGTAGCACAGAACCTCTTGAACTCCTCCAGCTCGTATTCTCCACCATTATCTGATCTCAAGCACTTCACCTTCAGTTCTGTCTCGTTCTCGACCATGGCCTTCCACTTCTTGAAGATCTCGAACACCTCTGACTTGTGCTTCATGAAGTAAACCCACACCTTCCTCGAGTGATCGTCGATAAAGGTGACGTAGTATCTCGAACAGCCAAGACACACTGGCTGGGCCCCATACATCTGTATGAATCAACTCTAGCTTCTGAGCCTTAGGTGGCCTTCCACCCTTCTGGAAACTAACCCTCTTCTGCTTCCCAAAGATGCAGTCTTCACAAACCCCGACTTCCACGGTGTCGATCCCGGTTAGCTTTCCTTGTGAATGTAGAATTTTCATCCCTTTCTCGCTCATGTGCCCCAGCCTATTGTGCCACAGATCTGTACTCTCCTTGCCAGCTGCAATTGCGAGGGTGTCACTCGCATGTGAAGTGAGGTAGAGAGTTCCTGTTTTATTGCCTCGGGCAACAATCATCGTACCGTTGGAGATTCTCCACGAATCCCCGGTGAATGTCGAAACGTAGCCTTCTGCTCCAAGCTGTCCCACCGAAACAAGATTCCTCTTCAGCTTCGGCACGTGTCTCACGTTCTTCAAGTTCCACTTAGAGCCCTTTATCTGTATCTGAACGTCGCCCTTTCCAACAATATTGCAAGGTTCATTGTCCCCCAAGTATACTTTACCAAAGTCCCCTGCTACATAGTTCTGAAGTAGTTTCCTATTAGCAGTGGCGTGGAAAGAAGCTCCTGAGTCGATGACCCAAGAATCAGAATCGCTATCCATAGCAAGGATCAAGGCATCCTGCACGATATGAGCCTCCTGCTCACCCGCATCCTTCTTTGGTGCTTTACAGACCGAAGACATATGGCCCTCCTGGCCGCAGTTCCAACACTTCCCTTTGATAGACCTAACCTTCGAGTTCGGCCTCTTCTTCACTGATTTCGACCGATTCCTGTTCTGGTTCCCTTTCTTCTGGCTTCTGCCTCTCTGCTCGAAACTTAGGGCTGAACCTGAACCTTCTGATTCGGACGATTTCCTTCTAACCTCCTCGGATAGAATCATGCTAACAACCTCATTCAGCTTCAACTTCTCTTTCCCCGCCGAATTGCTGATTGCCGTCACACAACCTGCCCAACTATCCGGCAACTGCGATAGTAGTAGAAGGGCCTGCACTTCGTCATCGAACGTGATGTCCACGGAGATAAGTTGATCAACAATCGTGTTGAACTCGCTGAGGTGCATCGTGAAGGACCGTCCTTCTGCCATCTTGAGGTTGAAAAGAGTTTTGACTAGATGCACCTTGTTTGCTGCCGACGGTTGCTCGTACATCTTCGCGAGCGCTTCCATAAGCCCCACCGTCGTCTTCTCCTTCAGAATATTGTGGGCTACTGATTTGGCGAGCGACAACCGGATTTGCCCTAGAGCCTTCCTATCCAGTACCTCCCAATCACCATCTGACTCCGTCGTCTTCTTTCCCTTTTCCTTGCCCAGAAGCGGGCGATACAAGTCCTTCTGGTACAGATAGTCCTCCATCTGCGACTTCCAGTAGGCGAAATCCGATCCGTCGAACTTCTCAATCTTTGATTTGCTTTCCTCTGCCATGGCTTTCACACAAATTGCTGAACGAAGCTCTGATACCAGTTGTTGGGGATTCGAAACAATCAATCGAACCCTTGCCCTTCCGGACCTTGTGTTGAAAGTAGGAAAGTAGGAATAAACCACAAATAAAGATCTAACCTTGTAAAAACAGTAAAAGAGACGAACACACAGATTTAACGAGGTTCGGCAACGTGCCTACGTCCTCGGGAGCCACACCACACAATCTTTCTATTAATTGAAGAAGAAAATACAAGCTCTCAAACAAGGGGTAAATCTCTCTGAGATTCTCTCTCTCTTAGCAGTCAAAAAGCTCTCTTTTTGATGTCTTACAAACCCTAGAAACGTTTGGGTATTTATAACAAACCCCAGCAGAACAGGATTCCTAGATAAAATAGGAAACAGCGAATCTGCGTCGCGGTCGACCGCTTTGCCAAGGTCGGTCGACCGGTCAGAACGACGAAATCCTACAGGGTCTTGTGCACGATATCGGTCGACCGCAGCGACCACGCCGGTCGACCGGCCAGAGCGAAAACTTCTTCTCAGTCTCCTGCAGTGCACGCGGTCGACCGGCTCTGCCACTGCGGTCGACCGCACAGTCTTCTGACTGTTTTCTTCGTCTTTTCGATTGCAGCTTTGGGTCTACACACTTAGACTAACAATCTCCCACTTGGAGACCAAAGCGTCATCAACGAGCTCACCCGAACTCTCCCCTTCTTCGCATGTATCTTTTCCCCCGAAAAATTCTTTCTTCAATCAACATCCCGACGATCGCGCCGATCCTCGTAGTGTGGCTCCGCCTTCGTCTTCTACTCGTGAAGGCCAACTGAAGTTGCGCACAACTCCAGTTTCTCAATGGTGACTGCCTTCGTCAACATGTCCGCCGGATTTTGACTCCCCAAAATCTTCATTAAGTGCAACTTTCCGTCCTCGATCAGCGAGCGTATAAAATGGTATTTAACGTCGATGTGCTTCGTTCTGGCATGATATACTGGATTCTTGGCAAGATGTATAGCGCTCTGGCTATCACAATAAAGAACTCCTCTCCCTTGCTTCAGATCCAACTCTTCCAAGCACCCGTTCAACCAGATCATCTCCTTGCTTGCTTCAGTCACCGCGACATACTCAGCCTCGGTTGTAGACAAAGTCACAATCTTCTGCAGACGTGAGACCCAGCTCACTGCTGTCGACGCTAAGGTATAAACATACCCCGTGGTGCTTCGCCTCGTATCATGATCACCGGCGAAGTCCGCATCCACGTATCCCTGCAGTACCAACTCCTTCCTCCTGAAACATAGTGGCTTGTTCGTTGTTCCCCTCAAGTACCGCATTATCCACTTTACGGCCTCCCAATGCTGCTTTCCTGGATTGCTTGCAAATCTGCTCACAACTCCCACTGCATGGGCGATGTCCGGCCTCGTGCAAACCATCGCGTACATGAGACTCCCAATGGCTGAAGAATATGGCACCCTGCTCATATGCTCTCTATCTGCATCTGTCTTAGGCGATTGCTCCTCAGATAACTTGAACTGACTTCCAAGGGGTGTGCTAACAACTTTAGCATTCTGCATGTTGAACCTCTGAAGTACCTTCTCAATGTATTCAGCTTGGCTCAAACTCAATGTCCCTTCAGCTTCATCCCTACTGATTCGCATCCCTAGAATCTGCTTCGCTGCACCCAGATCCTTCATTGCAAATTCCTTTGCTAGCTGCCTCTTCAAACTGTTTATCTCTTCTAAACACGGTCCTGCTACCAACATGTCATCAACATATAATAACAAAATAATGAAGCTGGACTCGAACCTTTTGAAATAACAGCAATGATCCGAATTGCATCTTCTGTAGCCATTGTTCTGCATGAAGTTATCAAACTTCTTATACCACTGTCTCGGAGCCTGTTTCAAACCATATAAGCTCTTCTTGAGCTTGCACACCATCTCTTCCTTTCCTTCTTCAATGAAGCCAACAGGCTGCTTCATGTAGATTTCTTCATCCAAGTCACCATGAAGAAAGGCAGTCTTCACATCTAACTGCTCAAGGAAGAGGTCTTCTGCAGCTACCAAACTCAACACCACTCTGATGGTTGTGAGTTTCACAACAGGGGAAAATATCTCCGTGTAGTCCACTCCTTCCCGCTGTTGAAACCCTTTCACTACTAATCTGGCCTTGAATCTCTTGCTTCCATCACTCTCCTGCTTGACCCGGTAGACCCATTTATTGTGCAAGGCTTTCTTCTGCGCAGGTAGCTGGGCTAACTCCCATGTCTCATTAGTGAGTAGAGAATCCATCTCCTCCTGCATCGCATGCTCCCACTGCTGAGATTCACTCACTTGCACTGCCTCTTCATAACACTCCGGCTCTCCGCTATCTGTTAAGAGTAGATAATCAAGTGACGAGAGGTATTTGGGATTTGGTTTGGGTACCCTGGATGACCTCCTAAGCTCCACGCCCTGGGTAGTTTCTTCTGCACCTGGAGCCTCCCCTGTTCTACGGTCAGAACAAACATCATCACCCCTATCTGGAAGTTCCTCTATATCCATGTACTCGGATCCACCTGTATCCGTAGTGCTGCTCCCACTGCTTTGGCTATCCTTGGCATTGTCCCTGTCCTTGTACATCACCTCCTCATTGAATATCACATCCCGGCTCCTGATGATCTTCCTGTTCTTCTCATCCCAAAGGCGATACCCGAACTCATCAATGCCGTATCCAATGAATGTGCACTTCTGTGACTTAGCTTCTAGCTTGTCCCTGACATGGTCACTGATATGAACATAAGCCACGCAACCAAATACCCGCAAGTGTGAGAGATTTATCTTCTTTCCACTCCAAACCTCCTCTGGAATCCCAAAATCTAATGGAACTGATGGCCCGTGATTAATAAGGTAAGCTGCTGTATGTACCGCATCCGCCCAAAATGTCTTAGGCAGACCTGCATGTAATCGCATGCTCCGCGCACGCTCTGTCAAGGTCCTGTTCATCCTCTCTGCAATGCCGTTCTGCTGCGGCGTCCCTGGAGTAGTCCTCTCTAAGCGAATCCCATTCGTAGCACAGAACCTCTTGAACTCCTCCAGCTCGTATTCTCCACCATTATCTGATCTCAAGCACTTCACCTTCAGTTCTGTCTCGTTCTCGACCATGGCCTTCCACTTCTTGAAGATCTCGAACACCTCTGACTTGTGCTTCATGAAGTAAACCCACACCTTCCTCGAGTGATCGTCGATAAAGGTGACGTAGTATCTCGAACAGCCAAGACACACTGGCTGGGCCCCATACATCTGTATGAATCAACTCTAGCTTCTGAGCCTTAGGTGGCCTTCCACCCTTCTGGAAACTAACCCTCTTCTGCTTCCCAAAGATGCAGTCTTCACAAACCCCGACTTCCACGGTGTCGATCCCGGTTAGCTTTCCTTGTGAATGTAGAATTTTCATCCCTTTCTCGCTCATGTGCCCCAGCCTATTGTGCCACAGATCTGTACTCTCCTTGCCAGCTGCAATTGCGAGGGTGTCACTCGCATGTGAAGTGAGGTAGAGAGTTCCCGTTTTGTTGCCTCTGGCAACAACCATCGTACCGTTGGAGATCCTCCACGAATCCCCGGTGAATGTCGAAACGTAGCCTTCTGCTCCAAGCTGTCCCACCGAAACAAGATTCCTCTTCAGCTTCGGCACGTGTCTCACGTTCTTCAAGTTCCACTTAGAGCCCTTTATCTGTATCTGAACGTCGCCCTTTCCAACAATATTGCAAGGTTCATTATCCCCCAAGTATACTTTACCAAAGTCCCCTGCTACATAGTTCTGAAGTAGTTTCCTATTTGCAGTGGCGTGGAAAGAAGCTCCTGAGTCGATGACCCAAGAATCAGAATCG
Organism: Asparagus officinalis; assembly: GCF_001876935.1. Classification (NCBI taxonomy): domain Eukaryota; kingdom Viridiplantae; phylum Streptophyta; class Magnoliopsida; order Asparagales; family Asparagaceae; genus Asparagus; species Asparagus officinalis. Next base: position 217,299 of record NW_017972540.1, on the reverse strand, counting down.
CTATCCATAGCAAGGATCAAGGCATCCTGCACGATATGAGCCTCCTGCTCACCCGCATCCTTCTTTGGTGCTTTACAGACCGAAGACATATGGCCCTCCTGGCCGCAGTTCCAACACTTCCCTTTGATAGACCTAACCTTCGAGTTCGGCCTCTTCTTCACTGATTTCGACCGATTCCTGTTCTGGTTCCCTTTCTTCTGGCTTCTGCCTCTCTGCTCGAAACTTAGGGCTGAACCTGAACCTTCTGATTCGGACGATTTCCTTCTAACCTCCTCGGATAGAATCATGCTAACAACCTCATTCAGCTTCAACTTCTCTTTCCCCGCCGAATTGCTGATTGCCGTCACACAACCTGCCCAACTATCCGGCAACTGCGATAGTAGTAGAAGGGCCTGCACTTCGTCATCGAACGTGATGTCCACGGAGATAAGTTGATCAACAATCGTGTTGAACTCGCTGAGGTGCATCGTGAAGGACCGTCCTTCTGCCATCTTGAGGTTGAAAAGAGTTTTGACTAGATGCACCTTGTTTGCTGCCGACGGTTGCTCGTACATCTTCGCGAGCGCTTCCATAAGCCCCACCGTCGTCTTCTCCTTCAGAATATTGTGGGCTACTGATTTGGCGAGCGACAACCGGATTTGCCCTAGAGCCTTCCTATCCAGTACCTCCCAATCACCATCTGACTCCGTCGTCTTCTTTCCCTTTTCCTTGCCCAGAAGCGGGCGATACAAGTCCTTCTGGTACAGATAGTCCTCCATCTGCGACTTCCAGTAGGCGAAATCCGATCCGTCGAACTTCTCAATCTTTGATTTGCTTTCCTCTGCCATGGCTTTCACACAAATTGCTGAACGAAGCTCTGATACCAGTTGTTGGGGATTCGAAACAATCAATCGAACCCTTGCCCTTCCGGACCTTGTGTTGAAAGTAGGAAAGTAGGAATAAACCACAAATAAAGATCTAACCTTGTAAAAACAGTAAAAGAGACGAACACACAGATTTAACGAGGTTCGGCAACGTGCCTACGTCCTCGGGAGCCACACCACACAATCTTTCTATTAATTGAAGAAGAAAATACAAGCTCTCAAACAAGGGGTAAATCTCTCTGAGATTCTCTCTCTCTTTGCAGCCAAAAAGCTCTCTTTTTGATGTCTTACAAACCCTAAAAACGTTTGGGTATTTATAGAATCCTGAAACAAAACAGAGTCCCAAACAGTTTAGGAAACTGTCTGGGCGATTCGCGGGCGGCCGCCCCCGCAAGGCCGGTCGACCGGCCAGAGAAAAATCTGTTTACAGGGTCCTGTGCACATTTGCGGTCGACCGCAGCGGCCACGCCGGTCGACCGACCAGAGCGAAAACTTCTTCTCAGTCTCCTGCAGTGCACGCGGTCGACCGGCTCTGCCACTGCGGTCGACCGCACAGTCTTCTGACTGTTTTCTTCGTCTTTTCGATTGCAGCTTTGGGTCTACACACTTAGACTAACAAAAATATCATCGCTTTATAATTATAGTTGAATCTATGATGCATTTTGAGATATAGGAGTTTATTAAACAAAGTTTTATGCCTCTTGCACACAGTCTTCTGACTGTTTTCTTCGTCTTTTCGATTGCAGCTTTGGGTCTACACACTTAGACTAACAAAAATATCATCGCTTTATAATTATAGTTGAATCTATGATGCATTTTGAGATATAGGAGTTTATTAAACAAAGTTTTATGCCTCTTGCACGTGCATCTACACGAGCGATAATAACCTTCCTCTTCCTCAAGCCTCTGAACCCAACCAATCTTAAAATATTTCCGGTTGTTTCGTAAGTTTTCAACAGAGAACCCATATCAAATCCCAAACAACTCCTTTGATCAAAGTCTTTCGCAACGTCAATTTTTGCGTCCCATCAGGTTGGGGTGCAAATTTTAGAATTTTTTTGTCAGATTGTATATATTAGAAGGGCTCAAATGCAACTTGCAAACTGTTAGGGGCCCACGTAGAGGTGCTAAACCCTATCCGTATCCGAGGAAATATTCGTAACCATATCCGTTAAGATACGAATATGGTTACTCAAATCTATAACCGATAGGATATGGTTATGGATATGGTTTTGTAGTGAAATATCTGTATTCATATCCGAAATATCCGAATACATATTAGTCATAGTCTTACGATTGTTTCGATTCTTAGATTATGAATTTGTGGTTAATTTTGATGATCAAGGTGTCTAATCTTAACTTTTCAGTTAGAATGGACATATTAACAAACTCTTTTGTATCACATGAGCTATGTTTTTCTCAATATTATCTAGTTTTCTCATATCTGTTTTGTATCCACATGCATATCCGCTTATATATCCGCATGTATATCCATCACCGTATCCGATTTTAGCGGATGTAGTTATAAATTTTTCTTATCGAGATATATCCATGTTTATATCCGTATCCGAAATGGATAAGTGGATATGAAAATGATAAGCATCATATCCGAGCCGTATCCGGACCGAATGCACCCCTAGGCGCACGCAACTGCACCCCAGCTCATGCATCTCCGTCCGCCCCTATCGCCATAACCGGGGACATTTGAATCAATATTTTTTTTCCTTCTCCTCATAACTCTGGCATTATGAGAGATTAGTTATGATCCTCTCTTATCCTTAAAAAAAAAAAAGTCATTCTTACATCATAATCATTTAAATCACGTGAAAACCCCCGCATGAAACTCCAATCTACCAGTGGGATTATCTGACCACTTAGGGCCACATTTGAGATGATCAACCAATAGATTATGAGTCAGTCATATGGTTTGTCATCTGAACAACTCTTTGTTCTGTTTTCCATTTATTTTTTGATTATCAAACTCCTCACGATATTGAGAAAATTGACCAAAACTTCCATCCAGTTGCACGCTATCTCACACGTGATTGGTGATGTGTGCATTCGATCATGAGAATTAGAGGGGGCAATTAGGGACCCAATCACGTGTATGGAGTTTTGATAGGATTTGTGACTATACGTCAACACAAAATTCTTGATCAAGACAAATCTACATCTAATAAAATTTAGTTATAAATATATTAAAGGGAAAATTGCTTCAAGGTCCCAAAAATGGAATCTATATGTGTTACTGCCCTCTGTAGTTTTTCTAATGTGTATTATCCCCACTTACACTTCCCAAGATGTGATCCAACCCTATTTCCCCTTCCCAAGAGAAAAAAAATCCAAAAAACCCCAAACTACCCCTCTTCTTCTTCTTCTCATTCTCCTTCTCTGCCTGTCCTTTTTTTCCATGGAGACCACAACCCGATTGGCCCACCATCTTCATCTCCGACCGCTCCCTCGCCCACCGCGCCCTCGTCCCCTCGTCTACCACGGGGTCCACTTATCCGACCGCCTCCCCACCACTGATCCCAACCGCGTCCTACTCCCCGTTATATCCACGTCCTCTACCTCTCCGTCAACCATGATTTGAGGGAGTAAGATTCGTTCCTTGTTCTGATCTAGGGATTCCATTTCTTGTTGGATCTGCAATATCTAAGCTAAAAAAAAAGCTTTCTTTTGATGTTTTCTTTGTTTCGAAGCTTGCCCCTTTTCTTTCCCTTAATAGGTTCTATGAGTTTAAGAGCAAAGATCTGTTATTTATGCAGATTTGTAAATACCAACTTTTTTCATTTTTATTTTTACAGGAGCAGACTATGACGGAGTCTAATGATCCGGTAACAGGACACATCATCTCCACCACCATTGGAGGCAAAAATAGTGAACCTAAGAGAGTAAGCAACTCCAAGATTGAAGCTTTATGTGAAATTGATAATGTAATATTTCCCGAGTAAATCATGGGCGTCTTTGTTTACACTTGCAGACGATTAGCTATATGGCTTGTGAATTTATCTACTATCCAACTCGGTGAAGAAAATGACGATGATGATGAAGTCAAAGGGCGGTAGATGAGGCTTATCGAGTTATTGGGTTTCGCATCTGTGTCGGATGGTATATCGGAGCTCGCTCTCCTGTGTGCTTTTTCTCCCTCTCGCGCTCTCTTCTCTCTCCTGGCGGTGGCGTTCTTGCTCCTCTCTCTCTCTCTCTCTCTCTCTCCCCCCTCTCTTTCAGCCCTCAGCAGTGATTTTTGGGGAATTAAAGAGGAATTATTACTGTAGCTATAGTAACCAACTTTCATTTATTGAGAGATCTCAGTTTGAGATTTGCTCTTGCTTTGTAATTTCTTTTGATAAATAAGAAATTAATTGTGTGGCACCCGAGGACGTAGACAAGTTTGTTGAAGTTCGTAAATCTTAGTGAATTTTCTTTATACTGCATTTCTTGTTGTTATAGGGGTTTAGTGTAGCCTCGGTTATTTCCCAACACTTAGGGCCACATTTGAGACGATCAACCAATAGATTATGAGTCAGTCATATGGTTTGTCATCTGAACAACTCTTTGTTCTGTTTTCCATTTATTTTTTGATTATCAAACACCTCACAACATTGAGAAAATTGACCAAAACTTACAACCAGTTGCACGCTATCTCACACCTGATTGGTGATGTGTGCATTCATGAGAATTAGAGGGGGGCAATTAGGGACCCAATCACGTGTATGGAGTTTTGATAGGATTTGTGACTATACGTCAACACAAAATTCTTGATCAAGACAAATCTACATCTAATAAAATTTAGTTATACATATATTAAATGGTCACGTAGTTTAAGGTACAAACAAGAAACTTGTGTAAGAAAATATTCAACATCGACGGCGGTTAGCCTCGCATGATAATAACCACTAAACTAAAATAAATGTCATCCTCACTCGGGAGAAAAACACCACCAATTTAAAAAAAAAAAATGGTGGGGGGAAAACAATTTAACCCAACCGTGTGAAACCTTTGACTCTTTTGTTGGCACAAGTTGTTTCATGCCTGCATTGTCTTAATTTTATTTTGCTTTGTTTATTAATTTGTATCAGATTATATACTTAATTAAGTCGATCGCCCGCCGGTCGAGATCGTCGCGGTGTTCTACTAACATGTAGCTTTCGTTGTTAATTAACTTGTGGAAGCTTGATCCGCCCGCCCCCCCTCCCGCCCCCGGACTAAAAATCGATGAAGGGTCAAAAAGGAAGAGAAAATAACCTTCATCAAAATCTTATGACCATTTTTCCACGAAAGAGTTGAGAGGAACTAGCACTTTATAATTGCAAAGTTCAAGAGACAAATCTAATTTAGGCGTTTTTGGTTGTATACTGCACGAAAAGTAATATGTTCTAGAAGGGAAAGTTATACTAAACCCGAATGAACTTTCACCATTTTACAGTAATGGCCTATGAACTTTCAAAATCATACTAAACCTTACCGACTTTTCTATTTTGCAGAGAACCCGCTATATCTTTTTACATTTTGCAAATAACCCCCACAAGTTCGAGCAAGAAAACAACATAAAAGTCATTTTGAAAGTTACTGGGGCTTCAGTGTAAGTTACCGAAAAGATACTGGGGGGTTTTCTGCAAAAGTTATTAGGGGTTTAGTGTGATTTTGAAAGTTCATACGGGTTTACTGCAAAGCGGTGAAAGTTCATGAGGGTTTACTATAATTTACCTTTTTTTTTTTTTAGAATCATGCAATTTCATGGACTACATTGGACACATGGTGTGTCAAGAGATGAGAATCCGAGAACCAGTGCAGAGCATGAAGGGTTGAAGATAAATGTATAAATCGAGAATTCTATCCTTTCCCCCTTTTACTTGGCATATAAACAATAACCCGGTCTCTTAGGCAGTTTTCCTTTTGGGGGTAAAAAAAAAAAAAAAAACCCCAAACAGCAGCTCTTCAAATGCATGAACCGGTAAAATTCACGGGATAGAAAGATAATAATCAATTAGAACTGGAAATGAGGTTTTCATTTTATTTAATTTAGCGCTAAGCGGAAAGAGAGAATGCAAATCCTATTAGAATCACTTCTATAAGTGGGTGGTTTAATATTATTATCCATTAGGAGAGCTGATGAATCACGGTCCAAATGAATGGTTCGAAAGTTTTACTCAGAGTGAAAAAAGCGGTTAAACACCTAAATTTTGAATTATCCTTGTTTGGTAATAATGGAATCTAGGAGTAAGTTCTGATTCTACAAACAGACGACCGTTTATAACCATTAATGTTTCCTTTTTAATTTCTTTGGAAAAAATGGACCACGAATTGAAGTTAGAAAAGAAGGCAAATAATTAAAAGCACGTGCTGAAGAGACATACGATTGACTTAAATGATAAATGCACCACCTGCCGACGTATGCAAGCTCATTCAAGAAGCATAAACTATAGTTGATTTACTGTGTACTTTATTCTACAAGGGCTACAACTCCTTTGACTTGTATGCGTTCTTCGTCCTTCAATAAATTTGACTTGCGTGCGTCCTTTGTCCTTCAATAATTGGAACAGGGCTGGACAAGGTCCCAATCCTTGACGTGATTTTAGATTCATGAATACCACCACAGTTTCATTTCGTGGGGGTGCCTCAACGCCCTCACAGAATGTCAATGAGGCACTAATTATTGCGTTATTAAGAATGAATAAAAATTTTGAACCAGACCAGCGTTCGTTCATTTTTCAAGGGTTCAGAAGAAGTTATCAGAACTACACCCCCCAAAAAAAAAATATGCAAATACTTGCAAACTACTGTTTGTTACGCTTTGGAAATGTCCAGTTTTCAGACAGTAAACCATTCACATATAATAAGAAGGACGTGAGAACAAATCTTTTTATTCACAATTCGAACTACCCCCACAGAAGATTTTAAGCTCAAAAGGTAAACATGAGGTGAGAATGCCCACATTAGTCAAAAAGAGTTTATACAGCTGTTTAGAAAAAGAGAGAGGGGGGAGGTGGAAAAAAGTTCCATCTTTGCTGACTGTGCTCACCTTTGACAGGATATAATTTCCTATCACCATTGTTTATTACAACCTAATATGTCACTACCTGTGAGATCTATAAATACTCATGTATTCTCTGTTGGAAGCTTTGTTCATGAAAAGGCAATTTTGCCTTTGTGAATAGTCCCACATCGGAAAATAAGATGAATAGTAAAGGGTATAATTGTTCTCTCCTTATTGGGCTTTGAATAGTGTTTTGGGTTTTGTGGGCTTTGCGTTTCTACCACACGCGCGCACGTACGCCGCGCCACGCCCGCAGGCAGCCGCACACGCACACCTTTTTGCTTCTCAAGCCTTTATTTTTGCACGTTTTACACATTTTGTAACGGCTGCATGCGGGTAACGGAAGCAATAACCGTGCGTAACGGTCCCTTGGATTCAGCGGGGGTTACACCGTTCATCACCTATAAAAGGAGGCTTAGAGCTCATTCAGAAACACACCAACGAAGAGGAAAATCTCTACACTCTCTTCTCTTCTCTACTCTTATACCTCCAAGAAAAAATTCGGCTACATATTTTCTATTCTTTGGGCAACCGTTTTCGTCTGAGCATAAGCTCTGTGACTCACGCCCGAGTGCAGAGGATATTCTTGTTTTGACAGCAATCTAGAAGATTAAGTAATAATTCTTGATGTTAAGTTAATTAGAAAAAATATATATATATATATATATATAAATAAAAAAAAATTTACTGTTCATCGTGATTACTGTTCACCCGAATTTTATATATTTGTTGTATTAGTTAATTGTTTTAATTTGTTGCATCTAAATTAGTTAAAAAAAATATTATTTCTTTGCTACTTCTGTGCTCAAATTCAGTATCTGTCATAAACAAAAAATCTTTAAGTGAACCGGTTCAAGTTTTCTTGGATTAGTTGGTGTCTAAGGAAAGGTTTAAGGGTTGCGTAAAGCGCTCTGCAAGAAACGAGGTACTTAATCGATCATTGATCAACCTCTAGTACTATCCTTACCTGGCCAAACTACCCGAGTAAAACTTTAATCTTTTCACTTTTAGAGTTTTTGGTTAAGAGCAGGTTTAATTAAGTTTCTGGTCTAGTAATATTGACAAAATCCTTTTTTATATCAGATTACATCTACCTAGACTAGTAAACTTAAATTGGACTTATGGCAATTCCTGATCATTCAAAAAGTGTCAAACCTGAGAAGTTCACCGGTGTTAACTATAAACGGTGGGCTAATCAGATGAAATACTGGCTTACTACCTTAGGTCTTTTATCTGCTATTGACACTTCTGAGTCATCTACTAGTGGTTCTCAACCTTTGACTCCTGATCCTGCTCAACCTGCTCCTTCCACTTCTGGTTCTGGTGCTAGCTCCTTTTCTAGCTCTATGAAACCAGAAGAAATCAACTATCATTGTTGTCATAGGATTCTTAGTATACTTGCGGACAACCTTTATGACATATATTATGAGTTCAAAAGTGCAAAAGACCTATGGAATGCTCTTGAAGCAGAATATGGCTATGATGATGCCGGAATTCTGCGGTTCACCTCCTCCTCCTTCAATAAGTTCACAATGGTTGATGACAAGCCCATTAATGATCAAATTCATGAATTCCTAGATTTCCTCCGTCATCTCCAATCAAAAGGAAACACTTTTACTGACGATTATAAAGTTTCCTGTTTGATTGATAAACTTCCTCCCTCCTGGTCTAGATTTGCTGGAGATCTCCGACACAAGCAATGAGATCTAACTTTAACTGAAGCCCTCAAGGCTATTCGTACTGAAGACCAGCATAGGCAAAACTCCAATACCAAGAATGAAACAAAAGCTAAAGTAAACTTGGTAGAGGATAAGCCTAAATCTAAGAATTTTAAACCCAAAGGGAAGAAATTCAAGAAAAACCAACAATCTTTCAACAAAACCAAATCCCAATTCTTCCAGCCATAAGTCTGATGAGAAGTTCTGCTTTGTCTGTGGTAGAACCAACCACATGGCTCACAACTGTTTCTTTCGGAAGAAGGAACCGGCCAAACCTGCCCCTAAAGGAAATGGATCCAACAAAGTTAATATGATTAAAATGAATCCAACCTCCTTCAGGTTAGCCTCTTCATCCCATCTTGTAAATTCTCTAACTTCTTCCACTGATTGGTATTTGGATTCCGGAGCAAATATCCACGTCTGTAATGACCGCTCTTGGTTTTCAAATTATCAGGAATCACGTGGAGGAAGCATAAGCTTAGCAGATGACTCCACTAAATCAATAATAGGAAGTGGACGTATAGAGCTCACCATGACTTCTGGGAAAGTTCTTCATCTGCAAGGCGTTTATCATGTTCCTTCTCTCCGTCGCAATCTGATTAGTGAATCTCTTCTTCTTAGAGCTGGTTATAGGATTGTAAAAGAATCCAACAAATTTGTGATTACAAAGAGTAATGTTTTCATAGGAAAAGGTTTTATCTGTAATGGCCTTTTCAAACTCAATGTAATCAATTCCAGTTCTAATGAAATTTCTGAGTCTTCTGTTATTCAAATTGTTGAGTCTTGTGATGTTTGGCATGGACGACTTGGACATGTCAATTTCCAAACCTTGCAGAGAATGAGTAAATTAAACCTCATTCCTAAATCTTCTCATGATCCCTCATCTAAATGTGAAATCTGTGTTCAAGGGAAACACACTAAAAAACCCTTCAAGTCTATAACTAGAAACTCTGAACCCCTCGAATTAATTCATAGTGATGTGTGTGACTCTAACCGAGTTCTCACCCGAGGGGGTAGGAGATATTTTGTGACTTTTATAGACGATCACTCCAGATATTGTTACACCTATCTTCTCAAAACTAAAGATGAAGTCTTAGATAGGTTTAAGGTGTTCAAAGCTGAATCTGAGAACCAACTTGACAGGAAGATCAAGATTCTAAGATCTGATCGTGGGGGGGAGTATACCTCAAATCATATGACTGAATATTGCCAAGAACACGGTATTATTCATGAGGTTACTGCTCCCTATACACCACAGTCTAACGGGGTAGCTGAACGAAAGAATAGAACCCTAATGGACATGGTGAACTGTATGTTACTCAGTTCAGGAGCACCTGAAAATCTCTGGGGTGAAGCTCTTCTTTCTGCTTGCTTCATTCTCAATAGGATTCCCCAGAAATATTCCGATACAACTCCTTATGAATATTGGAAGGGGAGATCTCCTAATCTAAATTTCTTCCGGGTTTGGGGTTGCTTGGCTAAAGTAGCTATTCCCGAACCTAAGAAGAGAAAAATTGGTTCTAAGACTGTAGATGCTGCTTTTATTGGATATGCACTTGATAGCAATGTTAACAGATTTTTAGTCATCAAATCTGAAATCAGTGACATATCCAACAATACCATCATTGAAGCAAGAGATGCAGTCTACTTTGAAAACATCTTTCCTTTCAAATCTAAAATCTCAGAAAATCCCAGATCATCCATTCCTTCTGATCTTCCATCTTCCAGTTCTTTTCAACCTCTTGATATTGAACCTCGAAGAAGCAAAAGAGGTAGAATCGAAAAGAATTTTGGAGAAGACTTCCTTACCTTTCTTGTTGAAGGTGATCCAAGCTCATTCCAAGAAGCAATGGATTCACCTGAATCTCCTTTCTGGAAAGAAGCCATTGATAATGAAATTAAATCTATCATGGAAAACCATACTTGGATACTCACCGACTTACCTCCAGGTTGTAAACCTATTGGTTGTAAGTGGATATTCAAGAAGAAACTCAGAGCTGATGGTTCCATAGATAAATTTAAAGCTAGATTAGTAGCTAAAGGCTTTACTCAACAAAAGGGCATTGATTATTTTGATACATATTCTCCTGTAGCCCGAATATCAACTATCCGAGTATTACTAGCCTTTGCTGCTATCCATAAGCTTATCATACATCAGATGGATGTCAAGACTGCTTTCCTGAATGGTGATTTAGATGAAGAAATCTATATGCACCAACCTGAAGGCCTCATTGCCAAGGGTCAGGAAAACAAAGTCTGTAAGCTTGTTAAATCTTTGTATGGTCTTAAACAAGCTCCTAAACAATGGCACCAGAAATTTGACAACGTCATTGCACAATATGGCTTCACTGTGAATGAATACGATAAATGTGTCTATTCTAAAGTGATAAACAATGACTATGTCATTCTCTGTCTCTATGTTGATGATATCCTTATCTTTGGAACAACACTTGAATTAATTTCAAAGGTAAAGGATTATCTTTCCAAAAAATTTTGATATGAAAGACTTAGGTCTTGCAGACATGATACTTGGAATGAAAATCTCTAGAGACACTAGGGGGGGGTTAGTTCCCTAGAACTTAAAATTAGGAAGCTGTGAATAATCAGTGGTAAAAGTTTTAGGTGTTAGGTCACATAGAACTAAATCTAGAATAAAATTTTAAGGGTGTTAGTCACATAGAACTAAAACTAGAATAACATTTTACAGTGTTAGTCAAGCAGAACTTTAACAAACCTAGAATTGGAATAATTGTACAAAATTATCCCACTTTTTTATTTTTCTATACAAAAATGAGAGTTCTAGTCTCTCAAATTATTCCAAGTTTTAGCTTGGAACTGATGTGGTAAAAAACTAGAACATCGTATTTATTTTATTTATTTTTATTTTGTTTTCTTTACGTTATTTCCATTATTATGGTTATACTCAACATTAGACCATCATCATAATAATAATTGTCAATATCTTATAGTCTAACCAAAAGTTATTTAATAGTAACGAACATTCTTGTAAGCAATTATCAAATTAATAGTAGTAAGTTTAAAATACATAAATAGTATTTATATCTTCAAAATGCATAAATATATACTTCATGATTATAAAAATTATCCCACGTTATTTTATCAAATATTCGCGCTTCCAACAAAATTGTTTCCTAGTTATCCCACTAAAATATGCCACTAGCGAAATATTATTCCACTTTAACAATTATTCCATTTTGTCATGAAAATGTTCAATTGACTAACACCCCCTAGAGGAATATCTTTGAGTCTTTCCCATAGCATTGATAAAATGCTAATCAAATTCAACTTTCATAAATCTAAACCTGTTTCAACACCTTATGATTCTTCTATACCCTTGAAGAAGAATGAAGGTGAACCTGTCTCCCAGCTGAAATATTCTCAGATGATTGGATCTCTTCTTTACATATCCAACCGAACCAGACCTGATATAGCTTATGCTGTAGGGAGAGACTGAGTCGTATACTAGCAACCCTAGCAAAGATCATTGTCTGCCTTAGAAAGAGTATTCAAATATCTGAAAGGCACAATTGACTATTGCTTGACTAACTGGTTTACCCTGATGCTAATAGAAGGGTATAGTGACGCAACTGGGTCACGGATTCCAACAGTGTAAAGTCTACATCTGGATATGTATTTCTTTTTGGTGGTGTGCTGCTGTATCCTGGAAATCATGTAGCAAACAATAATGCCAGGAGCATCATGGAATCTGAGGCTGATTGCCTCTTGATACTACTTGCACAGAAGCCAATGGCTTAAAAGATCTTCTCATTGAAACTTCCTTTGGTTCCTAAACCCTCTCCTCATATTTCCATTCACGTCTGATTCTAGATTACCATAGAGCTTCTAAAGCAAGTACATGTAAATAAAAAACATAACAGAAATATTCAAATAAGATATAAGTCTGTACAACGCCTTTTAGGCAAAGTTGTGATCTTGGACTTTGTAAAGTCTGAGAAAAATCTTGCTGACCCCTTTGACTAAGGGATTATCCAGGAGTGTGCGTCTGGATTCATCGAGGGGAGATGGGGTTAAGCCCATAAATGAGGTCACTGACAGCGGCAACCAACCCTTATTTGGAGACGTAGTCCCAATGTCGCGTTCAATGTGTAGAAACAAGCTGGACAAGTGACTCTCGTGTGGAGCATCGAGCCTAGATATATTTATATATCATTATGTAGGGCATTTGCTACTACCCCTTCTCTATGGTGACGATGCTCTTATGATACAGCTGGCTAGGCTGAGTTTTACTCTTATAAGTCCAACGCGTGTATTGTGGGGGTATTAAATAAACAGCTGTAGTACGCCTTTGAGGACTTACCTACGTGAGAGGAACCGTTGATGGCCACGGTTGGGGGGGGGCCAGGGTTGACCCTAGAAACTCTCATGAGTCGGTTTTTTGTGAGCATGGCCTTTAACGCTCAACCCACTTAGCTCAATAGAATGAAACATATTGTGTGTGTTTTTATCAATACCTGATTCAAGGGCTTAATTCAAGCCTAGTCCATTATGTCCCTCAGGTGGCCGATAAAATCACTAAAGGAAAGGTTCAAAGCGAAAGCTACCTTCCGAATTCACGATACGAAAGGTTGCCCAACCTATATTTTTTTTTGTGATTTATTTATTATTTATTATTTTTCAGTCAATATTGCCTTTTGGGGGGACTGTTGGAAGCTTTGTTCATGAAAAGGCAATTTTGCCTTTGTGAATAGTCCCACATCGGAAATAAGATGAATAGTAAAGGGTATATAATTGTTCTCTCCTTATTGGGCTTTGAATAGTGTTTTGCGTTTGTGGGCTTTGCGTTTCTACCACAGGGCCGCGGTCGCGCGCACGCACGCCACGCGGCGCCTCGCCACGCCCGGCCCGCCATGCACGCCACCGCCAGCGCCTCGCCGCCCGGACAGCCAGCCGCACGCCAGCAGCCGGCAGCCGCACACGCACACCTTTTGCCTTCTCAAGGCCTTATTTTTTGCACGTTTTACACATTTTGTAACGGCTGGCATGCGGCGGGTAACGGAAGGCATAACGTGCGTAACGGTCCCTTGGATTCAGCGGGGGTTACATCTTCATCACCTATAAAAGGAGGCTTGGAGCTCATTCAGAAACACACCACGAAGAGGAAAATCTCTACACTCTCTTCTCCTTCTGCTACTCTTATACCTCAAGAAAAAATTCGGCCTACATATTTTCTATTCTTTGGGCAACCGTTTTCGTCTGAGCATAAGCTCTGTGACTCACGCGTCGCCGAGTGCAGAGACCGGCCGATTCGGGGCGGTTTTTACCGCTAGGGGAGGAGGACAAACTACGGCCAGGGCGAATAGGCGGGTCCTTAATCTTCTAGGGGCAGTGTTATCACGACTACTCCTGATCAGGCCTGAATTTTCTAACTCTTGAATTTTGTTTTATATTTTTATATCTCTGTTTTGACAGCATTCTCCTCATATGCAATCAATTGGAAATTATATTTTACCTATTGCTTTCTTATGGTATCAGAGCCTCAATGATCTGAGACCTAACCCTACCTTGCCTTCTCCTGTTTCCCGGATCGGCCACCCGCCACCCTCTCTTCTCTTTCTCCATGTCGACCGACAACGAAGCTTTTTCCACCCACTACTCTTCTCCGTCTGGCATGTACCCAACCCACATGAGACTGCCAAGCCACTTCTTGCAATCAATCTCAATCACTGCCTCAAGCGTGCACTGCCACAAACTTCGTGCCGGTGAACAGGCTTCAGTTTGTCGCCACCCTGGAAGGATATAGCCTTGAGGGTTTCATCGACGGCTCTCATCCGTGTCCCCCGCCGGCAATCACCATTGACAAGGTGGTTTTTGCCAACCCCGCCTTCCAGACATGGAAACGTCAAGGTCGTCTCCTCTTCAGTGCCCTCATCAGGACTCTCACGCCCACCGTTGTCCCTATAGTCAGCCGCACCCATACTATTCAAGAAGCATATGAAACCCTCGTTGCCACTTATGCTACCCCTACTCGGGGTCATATCAAGCAAATCAAAACTCAACTCAAGAATCTCACCAAAGGCACCAAATCCATCTCTGAGTATCGTCATCAAGCCAAAAACCACTATGATGAACTTGCCCTACTTGGTAAACCCATGGATCACGAAGACTTCATTGACGCCATTTGCGATGGCCTTGATGAAGGATACAAATGTATTGTTGATAATGTTAAATACCGTGAAGCTGCTGTCTCGTTTGATGAACTGCATGAAAAGCTCCTCAATCGAGAACTTGAGACTCAAGCCACCCAACCAGGCCTTCTTCCTCTTCCAGCCACGACCAACACTGCCAAAACCCATTCTCACGGCGGCTATGTATTTCTTTTTGGTGGTGCTGCTGTATCCTGGAAATCATGTAAGCAAACAATAATTGCCAGGAGCATCATGGAATCTGAGCTGATTGCTCTTGATACTACTTGCACAGAAGCCGAATGGTTAAAAGATCTTCTCATTGAACTTCCTTTGGTTCCTAAACCCTCTCCTCATATTTCCATTCACTCTGATTCTAGATCTACCATAGAGCTTCTAAAGCAAGTACATGTAAATAAAAAACATAACAGACATATTCAAATAAGATATAAGTCTGTACAACGCCTTTTAGGCAAAGTTGTGATCTTGGACTCGGCGTGGTCTAGCCCCTCGGTCTACCAGCCGAGGGCCAACTTCTCGGCCACCATTCCTAGTCCGCAACAGTGGATTATGGACAGCAGGGCGAGTCACCACATAACCTCAGACCTTCAGAACCTCTCACCGCGTGCACCCTACAATGGCTCGGATGAAGTCATCATTGTCAATGGGAATGGGATGTCTATCATTCATGTTGGTTCTGGTAAACTCTCTACCCTGTCTCGCACCTTTTCTCTTCACAATATACTATGTGTCCCATCAATTCGTCAAAACCTAGTTTCTATTTCTCAATTTTGTCAATCTAATAAAGCCACTATTGAATTCTCACCCACCTGTTTTCATGTTAAGGATCAATGTATGGGGGGAATTCTCTTCCGGGGGCAATCTAAAAATAGCATTTATCACTAGTCGTCTCCTATCTCTGCGTCATCCGCCACCTCCCCTCTCTTGGCATTCTCGAGTGTCAAAGCCTCTCTGTCTGACTGGCATGGGCGGCGCGTGCATCCTTCCAGTCAAATTCTCAATAAAGTTTTAACTCAGTTTAATTTAGACACTACTGGTGCTGCATTATCCTTATCAAATTGTAATGCCTGTCAGGGCAATAACAATGCACAAACTACCTTTCTCTGTTTCTACTGTTGTCTCCTCCCATCCCTTACATATATTTATTCTGATGTTTGGACATCTCCTGTCTTATCTGTGGATGGTTTTAAATATTATGTTGTTTTTATTGACCACTTCACAGGTTACTCCTGGCTATATCCGCTAAAACAGAAAGGCCATGTCCATCAGACGTTTCTTTCATTCCGGGCATTGGTGGAAAAACAATTTTCCACGACCATTCGAACTCTCTACTCCGACAACGGAGGTGAATACAAAGCACTTACACCGTACCTCACCTCCATTGGCATATCTCACCTTCTCCTCCCCGCCACATACCCCTAAACATAACGACATCTCCGAACGAAAACACCGTCATATTGTAGAGACTACTAGCCTTACACTCTTACACCATGCCTCAATGCCCCTCTCGTACTTGTCCTATGCCCTACCTGCTGCCACCTATCTCATAAACCGCCTTCCCACGCCCACCCTCTCCATGAAATCACCGTTTCAGTGTCTCTTCTCCACCACCCCAAAGTATGCCAAACTTCGGGTCTTTGGTTGTCTATGCTACCCATGGACTCGTCCTTACACCTCTCACAAACTACAGACCCACTCCACTCCTTGTGTTTTTATTGGGTACTCCATTACTCAAAGTGCCTATCTGTGTCTTAATCTCTCCACAAGCTATGTCTATATCTCCCGTCACGTCAACTTCATTGAGTCCTTATTTCTGTTCATCTCTCGGTCATCACCCCCACCCCCACAAGTGCTACCCCACCTACTGACCTGTCGTCCTCTTGGGATATCCCTCACCACTTTGTTCCCCAACAACCTCCCGTATACTCAACACCCGTCACCCCCATCATAAAGTCTAAACCCACTGCCTTAACCACTGTATCTCCACTGCCCAGTCCGGCGGCCCATACTCTGCCCAGTTCAACCTGTCTGCCCGAGGCTGCCTCTACCGGTCCAACACCTCTGCCCGAGCCCTCCCCACCCCCAGTCCCCTATCACCTAAGGACCCACCTCTCCCTCGTACCATCACCACCCGATCAATGAATAATATCTCTAAGCTTATTCAAAAACTTACCCTCACTGCCCAACTTCCTCCTCTTTCTGACACCGAACTGACAATTGCGTCACAGGCTCTTTCTCATTCCTCTTGGAGACAAACCATATCTGACGAATTTATGGCTCTTGTTCGCAATGCAACATGGACACTGGTTCCCCCGTCTCCTTCTCAAAATGTTGTAGGGTGCAAGTGGGTCTTTCGTATCAAAAGGAAACCCGACGGTTCTGTGGATAGGTACAAAGCCCGGTTAGTGGCTAAGGGTTTTCATCAACGGCCAGGGGTGGACTATAGCGAGACATTCAATCTGGTTATTAAACCAACCACTATCCGCTTGGTTCTCTCCCTTGCGGTCAGCCAATAATAGCCTCTCCGTCAGCTTGATGTCAATAACGCCTTCTTGCAAGGCACTCTCCATGATTAGGTTTTCATGATGCAACCATCAGGGTTTATTGATAAGGATCACCCTGACCATGTTTGCTCTCTCCGAAAAGCTCTCTATGGCCTCAAGTAGGCTCCAAGAGCTTGGTACCACGAGCTGCGTGACTATTTGCTCTCTCTTGGATTTTATAACTCTCTAGCAGATGTATCTCTGTTTAGGCTGCCTCTACCGGTCCAACACCTCTGCCCGAGCCCTCCCCACCCCCAGTCCCCTATCACCTAAGGACCCACCTCTCCCTCGTACCATCACCACCCGATCAATGAATAATATCTCTAAGCTTATTCAAAAACTTACCCTCACTGCCCAACTTCCTCCTCTTTCTGACACCGAACTGACAATTGCGTCACAGGCTCTTTCTCATTCCTCTTGGAGACAAACCATATCTGACGAATTTATGGCTCTTGTTCGCAATGCAACATGGACACTGGTTCCCCCGTCTCCTTCTCAAAATGTTGTAGGGTGCAAGTGGGTCTTTCGTATCAAAAGGAAACCCGACGGTTCTGTGGATAGGTACAAAGCCCGGTTAGTGGCTAAGGGTTTTCATCAACGGCCAGGGGTGGACTATAGCGAGACATTCAATCTGGTTATTAAACCAACCACTATCCGCTTGGTTCTCTCCCTTGCGGTCAGCCAATAATAGCCTCTCCGTCAGCTTGATGTCAATAACGCCTTCTTGCAAGGCACTCTCCATGATTAGGTTTTCATGATGCAACCATCAGGGTTTATTGATAAGGATCACCCTGACCATGTTTGCTCTCTCCGAAAAGCTCTCTATGGCCTCAAGTAGGCTCCAAGAGCTTGGTACCACGAGCTGCGTGACTATTTGCTCTCTCTTGGATTTTATAACTCTCAAGCAGATGTGTTTCTTTTATCTTCTCTGATGCAGGTACCACTCTCTTTATTCTAGTCTATGTGGATGATATTGTCATCACTGGTAATAATCTAGCCCAGGTTGACTCCATTATTGCCTTACTTGGTTGTCGTTTCTCCGTCAAAGATCTTGGTCCACTTCACTTCTTTTTTGGGTGTAGAAGTTGTCATGCATTCTCTTGGTGTTGTTCTGTCTCAGCGCCGCTATATTCTGGATCTTCTCACATGGACCAAGATGGCCGCGTCCCGTCCTGTCCGTACCCCCTAGCGATGGCGACCTCACTCCGACATGACGACAGTGTACCACTCTCGGACGGTCGTGACTACCGCAGCATTATTGGCGGCCTCTAGTATCTTTCTCTCACCCGTCCTGACATCTCCTATGCTGTCAACAAACTATCCCAGTTCATGCAAGCTCCAACCACTGATCACTTGAATGCTGCAAAACGGGTCCTTCGCTATCTCCAGGGGACTATTGATCATGGTCTTCTTCTTCGCCGTCAGAGTCCTCTCTCTCTTCATGCTTACTCTGACGCTGATTGGGCCAGTGATAAGGATGATTTCTCATCCACCAGCCGTACATCATTTTCTTGAGCTACAACGCTATCTCCTGGAGCTCCAAAAATCAACGCACTATTGCTCACTCATCCACCGAAGCCGAATACAGATCAGTGGCATCCACGACCGTGGAAACTAGATGGATCCTCTCGCTTCTTATAGAACTAGGCATCACCACCCCCCTTCAACCTGTGATTTATTGTGACACTGTTGGTGCCACTCAACTCTATATCAACCCAGTATTCCACTCTTGAATGAAACATGTCGCTATTGACTATCATTTCATCAGGCAACATGTTCAACGTGGTATCCTCCGCGTCTCTCATGTCCGCTCCGAAGATCAACTCGCTGATATGCTTACAAAGCCCCTTCCATCCACGCAGTTTACAAACCTATGCACCAAGATTGGACTATCTTCCAAGCACTCCATCTTGCGGGGACATGACAGAATATAATTTCCTACCATCATTGATTATTCTATTACCATCTATAGTTGTTACCTTGTATAATATAATTTCCTACCATCATTGATTATTCTATTACCATCTATAGTTGTTACCTTGTATAATATAATTTCCTACCATCATTGATTATTCTACTACCATCTATAGTTGTTACCTTGTATAGCGGTATCGTACTTACCATACTTGTAATTACAACCTAACATGTCGCTACCTGTGAGATCTATAAATACTCCTGTATTCTCCTCATATCAATCAATTGGAAATTATATTATACAAGGTAACAACTATAGATGGTAATAGAATAAACAATGATGGTAGGAAATTATATTTTTCCTATTCTTTCTTTAACCTTAAAGGTGGCCATAGGAGCCCCCCAAGCCCCCATGCGCACAATCTACTACCATCTATAAATACTCTTGTATTCTCCTCATATCAATCAATTGGAAATTATATTATACAAGGTAACAACTATAGATGGTAATAGAATAAACAATGATGGTAGGAAATTATATTTTTCCTATTCTTTCTTTAACCTTAAAGGTGGCCATAGGAGCCCCCCAAGCTCCCATGCGCCAAGTGTCGGTCTCTGGTCACTCCTCAGGCCTGCATGCATCAATATAAGTACTCTGTCTCTGCAAATATTGGTTTTAACTTGCTCAATTATTTCCAATGGCTCTCAAATTTGATCCACCATTTGAAAACCAATACAGAAAACTTCTCTCTGATTCTGCTCTATCCTGCAGCTCTGAAACTACAGGGGAATGCGAGCTACCAATGATAGATTTAAGCAATCTCTGGAGTGAAGATGAAGACAGGAGAATTAACTGTGCTAAAGAGATTGCGAAGGCCTCAACTGAGTGGGGATTTTTCCAAGTGTCGAACCACGGAGTTAGTATGAAAGTGTTGGCAGAGATGAGGAGAGAACAGAAGAGATTGTTTCGGCTGCCATTTGAGAAGAAATCTAGTTCCGGGATCTTGAACGGATCTTATAGATGGGGGACTCCGACCGCAGCTTCGTTGAAGCATTTCTCATGGTCTGAAGCTTTTCACGTCCCTCTTGCTAAGTTAGCTGAAGAGGATTGCTGCAATGAAGAATTCAATTCTCTCAGGTAACGTTTCCGGACTTCACTTGTCTACAACAACAATTAACGAAGCCTTTTATCTCAAATTTTTTTTGGGATCTGATACATGAATTCTACTCTTGCATCCAGTTCTGACATGACTAACACAAGCCACAATCTTATGACTCGGTTTTATCTTCAGGAGCAACTTCTAACTTCCTATGAACACACCCGTTTGTCATCTTATCTCTTGGCACGTACTCACTCCTCCATCATAACATTCTCATTTCTGCTGCACTCATTTACTGCGATTGTTGTTTTTTTAACCGTGATATTATCTAATACACTTCATAATTCATGATTGCTCGTACAACTAACTGAAACTCTATTAGGGAGGTGATGGAGGAGCTGGCAAGCTCCATGTCTGATCTTGCTCGAACTCTGGCGGGTGTACTAGCAGAGAACTTGGGATATCGAGGGGACTGCTTTCCCGAGAACTGTGACGAAAGCACGTGCTTTTTACGGCTTAACCATTACCCTCCATGCCCATTCTTGCCGGAGACATTTGGTCTGGTGCCTCACACCGATAGCGACTTCCTCACAATTCTCCATCAGGATCAGGTTGGTGGTCTGCAGCTGATGAAGGATTCCAAATGGGTTGCTGTCAGACCCAACACAGATGCTCTCATAGTCAATATTGGAGATCTCTTTCAGGTATCCTTTCTTTCAGCCTGCAGTTAGGTACGCAACTGTAAACAGTAAGCAATAGGATTGCAGATAAAACTGGTCCATAGAAATTCCTTGATTTCTTTTAGGGTAAGTTACAATAAACCCCTACATCTATATCTTTTTTTGAAGAAGCCCTCTCTCATCCAGTTCAAAAAAAAAAAAAAAAGAAGAAGAAACTATCTATGACCACTAAAGAAACTGTTAATTTTATTACCGAGTTTTGTCGTTCAAATTTCTGGGCAGACGTTTGCACTTGACTACATCATGTCAGGGAAAATATCTACTTCAGGATCCACAGATCTTAGAGGGGGAAAACTTACCTATTGAGTAAAGTAAAATTCTAATGGTTTTTCCATTAGCGTAGAGTTCTGCATGCAGATGTATGCCCAGACGTTTGAAGAACCAAAATCAATTAGAAAACTAACGGTTTCATCAATGATGATAAATGAGGGCTTTTGAACTTTTTGTTTTGTTTTGTTTTGAAAATCATGTTATAGTTGTAATTTTCATTGTCTTATATAACACAGAAAGAAAGAGTAATAATATGGAGTCAGTCCTTGCGGCTGGCAAGTATTAGCCAAATCTTCATGAAGTCATATCCTTAGATAGTTAGGCTCAATAAGTTTCTTTAGGCCTAACAAACATACAACTACAATTCAAGAATCCATTTGAAAACTAACACAACCTACTTCTGTCTTATCTTGTTTTAATGCTCTAAGAATGTTGATTTGGTGTAGGCGTGGAGCAATGATGTGTACAGGAGTGTCGAGCACAAGGTAATGGCCAATGCGAAGACGGAGAGATACTCCGTCGCATATTTCCTCTGCCCATCACACGACTCGATGATAGGGAGTTGCGAAGAGGCTTCGCCTTATAAGAAGTTCACATTCGGCGAGTTCAGAAAGCAAGTGCAGGAAGATGTCAAAAGAAATGGACAGAAAGTGGGACTCTCGAGATTTCTCCTATAGTTCACTTCTCAGCTGCATACAGTAAATGTACACTTAAGGGAGGAGATGAAAAAAAGGAGCAATTCTTTCACATGCACACCTGTATTTTTGATGTAACAGATCAAGCAAAAGATCGATAATCATTTTTTTTAATGAAAGTAACAATACAGCCTGGAATTTTCAAATGTTTGCGTCTTGAGTTCCATATCACAATCACCACCAAAATTATTCAAATATTTGAGCCCCATCATGGAATTTGAAACTAGGCCCAAGACATAATCAAAAGGGATCACGTGTCCCTTGGGCTAAAACTCGAAAGATAACATGAAATTGTGTTTGAGACTTCCAGGATCGAATACTTACTGTTACTGTATTGTTATTACCCAGCTTATGGTTCTAGTGAAAGAGAAGGATAAGATAATTATCGCTCAGCGCCTTTATGTTACGTGTGACTCTTGATTGTAAGTTAAAACTCAAAGCAGAGCATTTCAAAGAAGATCTGACACATTCTTAAATTGTTAACAAATTAGGTTTGCATCTAGGTCAACTATGAAAGTTAGGCTGCATCTGTGTTTACTGGATTCATAAAGATCAGACAAACTTCCCTTCTTGAAATGATCCACAACAAAGTCTGGAAATATGGAATGCAGGCAGCCGGGACATGAGGATTTCCAGCTCGTATTATTCATCGGCAGCCTTCGCTAAACGTCACAGGTACCTGGTCTAAGTTTTCAACACCCCACCAACAGCAGTTTAGCAAACAAACTTTTAGATGAGATCAACAAGGAATCCAATTCTCTAAAATATCGAAGTGCAAGATTCCAGACATCCATATGCGTTCATCACACTTCGTCCATCTTCAATAATTCATTTGTATAATTTGGCATGGTTCAACCATTTCCAAAAGGCAATTTTTGTTTGTATTAGACTGTTGTTATTAAAACAAGGAACGGTCCCCAGTATATTTATGCTCTACATAATTTTCAACATACTTGACGGAAGATGATGGCTGCACCATTTCTAAATGCTAGCTAGTTGTAGTTTTGGATGCACGGACAAGAGACGATATACGGCTGGCGATAGAAGGCGATAGAAGCCTATTCAATCTTAACGCACGTGTTCTTGGCCGATCCTGGTTGTCCTTGACGATAGTTGGCTGGTTAACAAGGCCTGCTAGAGTTCGGATTCTCGACCTGTCTGCATTTTTTTCCCATCGGACATTTTCCATAATAAGGGATTCTACACAGAAAGACAAATGTGAGACACTGAAAGAGTGCAAAGACAACGGTAGAAACATTAATGTTAAAAAATGGGAAAGGTCAAAGACGATGAACTGGAAACGCGTGAACGAGAACCATTTCTAACGCCAACAAAGTTTTACATTGAAAAAACCAACAAAATAAGTGATAACAGGTCTCAAAAGTACAGCTTGACACACGCGATAAACTTCTTCCATCAAACATTTCTTTGTAATAATCCACCACAAGTCTTGAATATAGTAGCCGCTGGACCTAGCAGTTGGATGCAACTTTTTAAAGATCAAAGGACAATATAATACAAAACG
>NW_017972540.1:177803-193690 GCF_001876935.1 Asparagus officinalis | reverse complement strand
CTGCCACTGTAATGCAATCTCTAAGGATGGAGATAGGCTATAATACTGCATTCTTTATATCTCATTTAATTATTGTTTGCAGTTGGTAGTAGGTGTGTGTTTAGAAAATACGTGCACTAGAAATTACAAAGAATCTGTACCTTGAACCTTCGCTGAGTATTTTTGTTCATATCAAGTTAGTTTCTGCCTTACGAAGGATATAACTGTTATGTTAAGATGAATAACGCAGCCCCGAATGTCTTGGTAGGGGAAATGTGCACTTTCTACACAAAAATAACAATTTTAGTCCGTAAGGATATGCAGTAGATATTCAAAAAAAAAAGAAAAAAAAAAAGAAAAAAGAGACAAATAACCAACAAGCAGATGGATCTCTCTCTCGGTTACATGATCAGAAGTCATTGCTCAGAAGACTTAGAACAACTATGGACAGTTGTATAGACGTGATGCATTATGAAATGAAGTTGAATGTTTCAACAAAATAATAGTGGCTACAGTATCAGAACAAGGAACATTCACGAGTAGCTTTTGTTCAAGAAAGGTGATAGTTAACACTTGGATTAAGGTGAATAGAACAATGGATACATGTACAGGTTACATTAAATTAGGATGAGGATAGAAGGTAATAAGAAATGGGAAATATCCCCAGAAGGAAATATAATAATACTCTGAAAATCAAAGTGGGAGCAAGCCTCACCTCGAAAGCTAATCCACAAACAGTCTGAGACTTCTGATTCTGTATAATTTCTTTAAAAAATAAAGTCTTCCTGATAATTTGCATATCTGCCAAATGATATAAACATCCAGATTCCAGCATAGTTTAGTGATTCTTTTCCAAGGACAGCATTAAAGCTAAATTCGAACGGCCATTTTTCGCAGGGCATCCACACTAGTAGAAGCTAGAAAGCAAGCACCCTATTCCATGCTGTTCTAGTTAACAATCCATCACCTGCACCCTATTCCATGCTGTTCTAGTTAACAATCCATCACCTGCACCCTATTCCATGCTGTTCTAGTTAACAATCCATCACCTGCACCCTATTCCATGCTGTTCTAGTTAACAATCCATCACCTGCACCCTATTCCATGCTGTTCTAGTTAAAGGGCATCCACACTAGTAGAAGCTAGAAAGCAAGCACCCTATTCCATGCTGTTCTAGTTAACAATCCATCACCTGCACCCTATTCCATGCTGTTCTAGTTAACAATCCATCACCTGCGCCAATGAAACTAACTCCTGAAAAGCAATTTCTCCATGATCCAAGAGAAAGAAGACAGCATGTGATCAAGATGCAAGATGCAAGATGCAACAAGTTTAAC
The DNA here is from genome assembly GCF_001876935.1 of Asparagus officinalis. Taxonomy (NCBI): domain Eukaryota; kingdom Viridiplantae; phylum Streptophyta; class Magnoliopsida; order Asparagales; family Asparagaceae; genus Asparagus; species Asparagus officinalis. Next base: position 192,374 of record NW_017972540.1, on the reverse strand, counting down.
CTTAACGATTTAACATACCAAAACTGCTTTTTAGCAAGAGTAAGCATGGACCATTAGATTCATTACAAAGTATAGACTTTGAAAGCACAAAATAGAAAATAAACCTACTTAAGTTTCGGATCTATATGGTGGCATTTATGGCTTCAGGTCTTAGTACGGGAGTGCAATTAGTAGAAAGAAATATATAAGGTTGCTCTTAGATTTACTAGGGGGCTTCTCCTTTCAACTCCACCGCTCTTTTGATAGCTTAATACAGAGAGCAAGACCACATACTTGGTTTTATAAAAACATAATGAAACAATTGATCATGTATAATGTCGTATAAGAATGCCTAATCACAGAATAATGCATTATTGTTTTGAATATCCTCGACATGGCCCGATATATTGTTTTAAATATCCCCGACATAGCCCGATATATTAGTCAATATATCCTTTTAGTAAAAAAGATATGGTCTAAATATCCTTTACTGCTTTTGACAATATTGGGCGATATATCCCTAACATGACCGATATATCAGTCAATAATGTTGGTCGATATGTGCTTTTATACAGCTTGTCGCAAAACAATATATCGCTTTTGGCAATTCTTGGGCAACATATCATGATTTTCCCAATACATCAAGTGGCATTTTAGCCTTAAAAAATTGACCAAAATGTTGGAATGTCGATTTGGACTTTTATTTGTTTTTAAAGGTTGATTAGTGATCTAAACATATATTATTTATATTTTTGTACACTTAGATTTCATTAAGTATGTTTAGATGACATTTTAGAACTATATATCATAGATGCACATCATCCAATATAGTACTCTGACGTTTACCATGTACTCCCGATATCTACAATCAGGTATAAGTTTTGGTCATCCGATATTTTTCCGGTATCTGATTTTTAGAACCTTGGTTAGTAAGCAAGCCAATAGGAAAGATTCATGAATGTGCAAGCGCAATTTTACAAGAAAACAATATAAAAATAGTATGGAGAAGTACTTCTTTGTCATTGCATGAATATATTCAACTCTCACTTCTATTTCATCTCCAGTGTTAATTCTTCAATTCTCACTTCCAGCTGGTTTTCCATATTCGTATTCCTTTTTTTACCCCTATCTTACCAGTTTCGCTCTGACTCTAGAGATGGAAATGTTTAAGCATCATCAGTTATATCAACCTACTAAGTGCTTTCCTTTATCTAACGCCTCTTGATATTTCCATTCTCTCTAAATAATTTCCCAGGTCAATTTCCTCTGCTAAAACTTTCTGATGATGAATATTTTCTTAGGGCAGGCTGCTTGAATCAATTTTCTCTCTTCAGGGAGCAACTGTATCCATTAATGTTATGAGATTCTAGGTGATCTGCTGCATAATACATATGCAGACAGTGTGCTAATTTTATCATTATCATTATTATATTAGATTTTTTTGGGGCAAGAAAACAGCGTGCTAACGCTGCTGTTGTGGCTGCAGTTAGAGAAAAATATTCTCTTGAGCATAACTGTAGGTTGAAAACGTATTGATCTAGGAAATAGAAATAACTTGACCATAAAAATGAGTAGATAAAGCTCAAAATTTGCAAGAAACAAACATAAATAAGAAAATACAAATTTGCTTCCAGTTAAATTTACTGAGAAATTAAAGGCCTACAATTTGAAAATGTAAAGGTCACCATGCTGAATGTCAAACTTTTTGCATTTTTATAGAAGAAATGTAGCTGTTTCCTTCTCCAGTTAATGCAAACTACCTCTTTCCAGAAAGTGGCAACAATAAATGACAAGGCAGAAGATAGATACTCCTAAAATGCAAGCATAAAGTTTCTTAGATGAAAACATACCTTGCAGAATTTCTGATATTTTGTGTTATCTGATTGGCTATGTCCTCGATCATAAGCAGGGATATCAATGACTCGATTGATTCTCAAATTCGCAAAAGTACTCCCAACAATATTAGATATATCTATCGTTCAATAAGGAGGTAACTTTGAATCAAAAAGATCAGAAAACTCCCTGTGAATAGTTCCGCTAGAGGATGCTCAATGAGCATTGGCATTCAGTTACATGGGATACATTTAGCAGTTAGCACAAGTGCCCCATGGCAGTCAATAGCAATTAACTCATCAAGGGTTGAAGGAATTCAATGCTAGACTCTAAATATTAATTATAATTTCAGATATTTCCCACTTTTTCAAGTTTGCCTGCAATCTAAACAACTCATTTCGACAATCATCTGCTTGTTGATGAGATTCATCATCAGCAGAAAAAATATTAACAATTCCCTTTACATCAATCCAACTTAACCCAGGGTCCTTTTCCAGCATTAACAACCTAATCTTCTTCCTAATCTCAGCTGCATCATCCCATCTCCCGATAGAAGCATACAAATTTGAGAGCAAAATATGGCTTGGACTATCATCTGGCTCCAAACATAGCACCTGCTCCGCTGCATAAATACCCATATCCAAATCCCTAAAATTGATGCATGAGCTCAGCAAAATCCTCCATAATTCTGGGTATTTTCTGCCGAAAGGTGAGTTTACTATCATCTCCTTGGCTTCTTTCAAAAGCCCGGTTCGGCTTAACAAACTTACCATACAAGTATAATGCTTAACACCTGGGATCACACCATCACTCATCATACAAAACCAGTAAAACCTCCCTCTATCAACTAAGCCGCGATGGCTGCAGGCAGAGAGAAGAGAAACATAGGTGACATGATCGGGGTCTAATCCTTGCCTTTTCATCTGACTGCATAGCTTAAATGCTCGTTCAGCATCTCCATGGTTACCGTACCCTCCAATCATTGAATTCCAACATTTCAAATCTGGGTTTTGAATCCTATGAAACAATGAAAAAGCTCTATCCAGATAACCACTTTTAGCATACATATCGATCAAACTTCCACTGACACACATATTTTCTTCATACCCTGTTTTCACCACCAGTGCATGAAGCATTTCTCCTTGTCTCAATGCTGCAAGGTCCGCTGATGAGCTCAATGCACTACAAAGGGAAAAGGTATCAGCTTTATGACCTTCCTCTAGCATACTACTGAAATACTTAATAGCTAATTCACCCTCACCCAATCTTGAATAACCAACAATCATCTCCGTCCAAATGACAACATCTTTCTCAGGGATTGATCTGAAGATATCCAAAGCAGCACAAGGATCCTCGTTCATAAAGTACATATTCACAACTGTGTTCCCCACAAAGATACTTCCCTCTAGCCCTGCTTTACAAACTTCAGCATGTAGAGGTTTTCCATAGTAAATGTAGGGTAAAGCAGCGGTAGCTGAAAAGATAGCAACAAATGTGTACTCATCTGGCTTCATCTCTTCAAATTGAGACAAAGATTTTAAGCGGACAAAAGCACCCATGGCCTCCTCTCCCTCCCCAGAATTTGAAAACCCAGATATCAATGAATTCCAGGAAACCAAATCCGGCTTCTCGATGCTCTCGAATACAGAGACAGCTGATGACAAGTCATCACAACTAGAGTACATATCAAGCAATGCATTCTCCAAAGAGTTATCAACGAGCATCTCAGATGTAATAACATGTGCATGTATAACTCGGCCCCTAACCCAATCCCCCATCCTCCCACAAGCACTCAACACAATCGAAAACGTGAAACGATTTGGCAACAACCCATCTCTCATCATCCCATTCAACATCCTCAATCCATTACCAAAATTCCCGCTCCTCACATAACTAAAAATCATACAGTTCCAAGCAACACTATCCCTCTCCTCCGTCTCATCAAAAACCCGGTCAGCAGACTCAACATCTCCACAATCCGAGTACATCCCAAGCACTGAAGTCTTCACGTGCACATTCCCATAAAAACCAGAAGCCAAAACTCTACAATGCACTCCAGCACCAACGAATGGGTCCTCAATCGACCCCGATGCATGTGCAAGGCTCGTGAAAGTCGTTGCATTAGGCTTAAGATCAAACCAAGATAACTCTCTGAACAGTTTGAAAGATGAAATGGCATGTTGAGGGGATTTAGAGAATGAGGAGATTAGAGTGTTGTAGGTGATGAGGTTTCTCGTGGGCATTGTGTCGAACAGTTGGTTGGCATTCGTGAAGGAGTTGCATTTTGCGTACAGATTGAGGAGGTTGTTGAAGAGAAAGGGGTTTTGGGTTGGGGGAGTTGAGATGAGAATGAAGGCATGGATTTGGCGCGCTTTTTTGAGAGTGGTTGGTGATGGGAATTTTTGTAGGAGGTAGAAGAGCTGGGTTAAGGGGAGCTCGTAGCTGTAGTGGGAATAGAGAGAGGTTGATCCCATAAGAGGGGGTGAGAAAAGTGAATAATGGGTTTTATAAGAGTTCTTCCCTCTATGGTTAATATAATAAAGGGATACATTTCTATTTTTAGGGAAAATTGTGTAGAGGGCCTAGAGGCCCTAAAAGCAGAAACTTCATGTGACGAAGCTAATTGTATTTCCCCTTATGTGGATAAGCCCCAAAAAAGCAGCGCTTAATATTTCCAGGCCCCTCCACGTCAGCGGTATACAAAAAAGCAATTGTATTTTAAAAAACCCGAGTTTGTCATTCTCCTTCGTCCCCAGACGCTTCGTCCCAAACACTATATCAAGTCACGTCCCATTAAATGCAAACTGTTATAAGAAATGGAGGGAAACCCTTTTTTTCCTCTATCACGAGCAATAATTATTTAGTTCTCCATTACTCTTTCCTCAGACGTAAATTCTCTCCATTACTCTCTCTATATTACTCCTCTTTGTCCTAAATATGATCCATTACTCTTACCTCCACTTCATAATGACTAAAAAGGATATCTTCTGCATTGTCGGTTCGGGGGATAGAGCAGTATTCATGAAGATTAACTCTTCAACCACCATTCTGGATCTAAAATTTAATATGGCAGAGAGGTTAGATCTTCCATATGATTCATTAAATTTGTCATACAAGGATGAAACAAATGGAAGCTTTAAATTCCCCATTGAGAACAAAGATGATCTGTCATCTATGGTGGAGCATTGCCATAACAGAGGATTAAAGGAGGTTCACATGCAAGCTTTCAAAGAAACAGAGGTCTATGGTGGAGCATTGCCATAACAGAGGATTAAAGGAGGTTCACATGCAAGCTTTCAAAGAAACAGAGGATTCTTCAATAACAGAGGATTAAAGGAGGTTCACATGCAAGCTTTCAAAGAAACAGAGGATTCTTCAAAAGTCCACAACAACGAGCAAGTTCGATAAGACATGTAGGGGCAAGGATTTTTTTTTGATGCTAAGATCAATATTCATGACGTTAATTGTAAAATCAGTTAATGTTAGTTCATGCTAGTTCCATATTTGGTGTAATTAGATTTTAACTCTGATTTGAGCGTATGTTAGCTCTAATCGATTTCATGTCAGTTCTAACCGCTGTGATTTCTAGTTACAGCTCTATGCCAGGTCAAATTTGTTAGTTCCAAATGATATCTTGTTAGTTCTAAACTTTTTCTTGTCAATTCTATTTCCAGTTTTATTTTAGGTCAAGTATGCTAGTTCTAATCGATTCCATGCTAGTTCTAAACGTTCTATTGTTAGTTCTAATCGATTTATTGTTAGTTCTTGTTCTACGTGAATGTATTAAACAAGTATGTTAGTTCTAATAGATTTATTGTTAGCTATAATCTATTAATTGTTAGTTCCAATCGACTTATTGTTAGTTCTAATCGATTTACTATTAGTTCTAGTTCAAATTTTTTGTTAGGTTCAATATGTTAGTTCTAAACGATTTCATGTTAGCTCTAATTGAAATCTTGTTAGTTCAATTGGATTCCATGCCAGTTCTAACACAAACAGTTGTTGTTTTTGCATTTTTCTTACTTGTGTTATTTGTTGATGTTTCTATTGTTTAGTTTATAATTATTTATTTATGTTCTTTATATTTGTAGTGCTTCCAGCAGTATGAACTCAAAAAGTATAGAGTGTGGCCCACTGTTGTCGACGCCCACATGTGTTTCAGATAGGATCCCCAATGACAATCCTTCTGGAGATAATGTTCTGATGATTGATGACATGATTAGCAGATCAGAGAGGATTCCTGCTTGGTGACACACTGCTTTAACCAGTGAGGTACAACGGTTTGAGAGTGCGAAGGAATTAAGATTGTCTTTGCTATACTATTCCATGGCCAAAAAATTCGAATACTTGTTTGCCAAGAATGAACTGAAGCGTATTCGAGTCGTTTGTCGGTTCAAGGAAGCCCAAAATTACCCGTGGATGTTATTTGCCTCTCCAACACAAAATGAGAACAGACTTGAAATCAAAACCTTCATGGACAACCACACTTGTGGGCGGCATGGCAATAATGCAGGTCAATTTAGGGCCTCTCGACAATTCATTGCGACCCAAGTACTACCCACGTTAAAGGTCAGACCGGATTTACGACCTATCGACGTACAAAAGGAGTTTCTAAGTTCGTATGGGCTTAAGGTCGATTATAGTAAGATATGGTGGGGTAAAGAAAGAGCACAAGAGTAACTATATGGTGATGCCCATGAGACCTACGATCAATTACGATGGTAAAAGAAGATAATATCTACAATATACACACTAATTTCATTTATGTTACGCTGTATATATTAATTTGAAAAATATTGATCCTAACACCTAATCTTCAATAGTCTAGGTATGTAAAAGAGGTTAAGAAGACAAACCCAGGTAGCTACATTCATGTTGAACAACATGAGGGGAGGTTTTCAAAGCTATTCATTTGTTATGCCGCCTGCATAAATAGTTTTTTGAACGGTTGTAGACCACTTATATTTTTGGATGGTACCTTTCTGAAAGATCGATTCAAAGGTATACTCCTCAGCGCCGTGGATCATGATGGAAATCAGGAGATATTTCCATTAGCCTATTGCATTTGCGATCAGGAAAATACCGTCAACTGGAATTGGTTCTTACAAGGTTAGTTCTAACATAGGTCATGTTATTTCTATTACAGTTCATGCTAGTTCTAACTCATTCATTGTTAACACTAACTTCAAATATGTTAACTACAAATATTTATAGGTTTATGGTCTATTCTCTATGAAAGGCTAGATCCAAACAATCCTCCACACAAGCTAGTTATAATATCTGATGCAGATAAGGGGATCAGAGAAGCAGTCAGAGAATTTTTTCAGATGCTATGCATTCTAGATGTGTTCTGCATCTAGTTGAGAATTTCAGGACAAAGTTAAGGGATTTAGGTTTCAAGGCAAAGGATGCTTAGATTTTGGGGAATCTTTTGCAATCTGCTTATTATAAATATACTAAAGCAGAATGAAATGACTATGTGGATGACATTAGACTGGCGAACGAACGAGCCTATAATATTGTCATAAACTACACTCCAGAGAACTAGGCTAACACATTTTTTTCCGGAAGTAGGTAAGTTATAAGATATTTCATTTCTTATTTCAGTGAAGCTGTTTGCCTAAGTAAATTAGACATGAATGCCTACATTGGAACTAACTATAACCCAATTAGAACTAACATAGGCACTATACCCAACACTTATAATAGAACATGTGTAATGGCTGTAGGTAGAGATAACATGATAACAATTAGAGCTGACCTCACAACAGCTAGAACTAACAATAACTCTGTAGATCTAACATGGCAATAGAACCAACACTTACACTATAACTTCTGTTAGATGGACTTAGAACTAACACGCTAACATCTAGAACTATCACGGGAGTAGCTAGACCTAACAATTACTCAGCTAGAACTAACATGGCAATAGAACCAACACTTATACTAGAGTTACATCCAGCTGGAGGTCGAACTAATATGAGTACACCTAGAACTAACACTATAGCAGATGGAACTAACAATAACCCATTAAGAACTGACATAGCTACTAAAACCAATATTTGCACTATAACTAACGCTACCTGGAGCTAGAACTAACACGATATCAGGTAGAACTAACCCGGGAGCTGCTAGAACTATAATAACTCATCTAGAACTAACATAGCCATTAAAATCAATACTTACACTAGAACTAACAATAAATTTGTAGAACTAACAAGAAGTTTTGATAAATTCCCTGTTATGTTTCAGACATGGTTACGTTACATCAAATGTTACAGAGTCATTCAACAAATGGGTACATGAGGCTAGGCTTCTACGGATACTTCAACTGGTAGAGCATATACGTAAACAGATTATGGTTCGCATGAATGAGCGACGATTAATGGCTAAAAGTTAGAATGAATTTTTTCGTTCCAAAGTTGAACTTGCCCTCAAAGAGAACATGAAAAATAAGCATACATTGGATATGCGTTAGTCCCATACAGGATTATTTGAGGTACAATCCTATAGAATTTGCAAAGTGGATCTTGACAAAAAACATGCATGTGCCGTGCGTGGGATATAACTCGTATCCCTTACAAACATGCATGCACAACCATTATATTTATGAAGAGGGATGTTTACCAATTCTGTGACTAGTTTATGACGGTTGAAGCTTTTAAAAAGAGCTACGAGCCAATCCTCTATCCTCATCCCTGATTACGAGAAGCGTAGCATGCCACGGGATGAGATACAGATCTTACCACCACTAACAATAAAAAGAAAAGGGAGAAATAAAACTAGGCGTATCAACAACAGAATTGTTTACACCCGGCCACTTAAATGCTATCGATGTCATGTGGAAGGTCATAATCGTAAAACATATAATGAACCTATTGCTGACTAAGTGCTTGATATGTTGTTAACTGTTTTGCTTGTATATTTACAAACTAGTACGTTTTGTTTAATGTTGAAAGTATTCTCATGTGTGATGAGAACTAATATCATCTCCACTAGCAGAAATGTTGTAAGTATTAGAACTAATATGAGAGCATATAGAACTGATAATGACTAAGATAGAACTGACATGACAACATCTAGAACTGACACCACAACAACTAGAACTTTCAATAACTAAGCTAGAACTAACGTGTTCATTAGAACAAACACTTGCAATAGAATAAACACTTGCAATAGAACTTGCGTTAGCTGGAGTTAGAACTGACACGACAGCATCTAGACCTGACACCACAGCATCTAGAACTATCAATGACTAAGATAGATCTAACAAAACACATTTAGAACAAATACTTGCACAAGAACTTGCTTTAGCTGGAGTTAGAACTGACACGACAACATCTAGAACTGAAACCACAGTGGCTAGAGCTATCAATGACTAAGCTAGAACTAACATTAGCATTAGAACTAACACTTGCCCAATAACTTGCATTAGCTGGAGTTAGAACTGACACGACAGCATCTAGACCTAACACCATAGTAGCTAGAACTATCAATGACTAAGCTAGATCTAACAAAACATATTTAGAACAAACACTTGTACAAGAACTTATTTTAGCTAGAGTTAGAACTGACACGACAACATCTATAACTGAAACCACAACAACTAGAACTATCAATGACTAAGCTAGAACTAACATGGGCATTAGAATTGCACAAGAACTTACGTTAGCTGGAGTTAGAACTGACACGATAATATCTGGAACTGACACCACAACAGCTAGAACTATCAATGACTAAGCTAGATCTAACAAAACGCATTTAGAACAAACACTTGCATAAGAACTTATTTTAGCTGGAGTTAGAACTGACACGACTGTATCTAGAACTGAAACCACAGCAGTTAAAACTATCAGTGACTAAGCTAGAACTAACATGAGCATTAGAGCAAACACTTGCACAAGAACTTACATTAGCTGGAGTTAGATTTAACACGACAGCATCTAGAATTAACACAACAGTACCTAGAACTATCAATGACTAAGCTAGAACTAACATGAGCATTTGAACAAACACTTTCATAAGAACTTGTGTTAGCTAGAGTTCGAACTAACACGACAGCATCTAGAACTGACACCACAATAGCTAGAACTATCAATGACTAAGCTAGAACTAACAAAACACATTTAGAACAAACACTTGCACAAGAACTTACTTTAGCTGGAGTTAGAACTGACACGATAACATCTAGAATTGAAACCACATCAGTTAGAACTATCAATGACTAAGCTAGAACTAACATGGGTATTAGAACAAATATTTACACAAAAACTTGTGTTAGCTAGAGTTAGAACTGACACGATAGCATCTAGAACTGACACCACAACAGCTAGAACTATTAATGACTAAGCTAGAACTAGCAAAACACATTTAGAACAAACACTTGTAATAGAACATGCGTTAGTTGGAGTTAGAACTGGCATGACAACATCTAAAATTGATACCACATCAGCTAGAACTATCAATGACTAAGCTAGAACTAAAAAAAACGCATTTAGAATAAACACTTGCACAAGAACTTGCTTTAGCTAGAGTTAGAACTGACACAACAACATCTAGAACTAAAACCACAATAGCTAGAACTATCAATAACTAAGCTAGAACTAACATGGACATTAGAACAAACACTTGCACAAGAACTTACGTTAACTAGAGTTAGAACTGACACGACAGTATCTAGAACTGACACCACAATAGCTAGAACTATCAAGGACTAATCTAGAACTAACATGGGTATTAGAACAAACACCTGCACAAGAACTTGTGTTAGCTAGAGTTAGAACTGACACGACAATATCTAGAACTGACACCACAACAGCTAGAACTATCAATGACTAAGTTAGAACTATCAACGCATTTAGAACAAACACTTGCACAAGAACTTGCATTAGTTGGAGTTACAACTGACATGATAGTATCTAGAACTGATACCACGGTAGCTAGAACTATCAAGGACTAAGTCAGAGCTAACAAGGAATTAGAACACACACTTGCATAAGAACTTGTGTTGGAAATAACACGCGTTGAAAATATAATTTTTATGTACACCATTATATAACTAAATGTTTCCTTCAATTATAGTGCAAAATATAACAGACCTAACTTCATGGGGTTAGCTAGATTTAGATGATCCACTGTGTGAACCGGCTGGGTTAGCTGGATGAGGAGCATTGGCGATGGGGAGAGTCCTCGGCAGATTGGAAGGGCCGACTCCTTAGTTTTAGAGGAATAGCCGCTATTGGTCTCTCTCTCTACGGTCATGTGCCTACCGTCCCAACTAACCTCTATCAACTCTGGGTTAGTCCTAAAGGGCTGCGCACGCTGGGGCACGAAGTCAATGCAAGTGTATCCCTCAGTCCTCTGCAAATTCTCCCTGCCGAGTACCTACGCAAATGCGTAGCCTTCCCTTAGGATCCCGTCTACTGGAGAAATGTAACGAAAACCAATCCTCTTAGAGACATTAGACAAATCCCTGATCTGGAGAACCACTTTGCATTCTTCGAAATTAGCATGGTTTATGACACCACAACAGCTCATAATGCATTCACCGATGGGGTCGAGTAGTGATTACAAAAATTCAAAATCCCAGAGATGGTATGAGAGGTTGAAGAGGTGGATCCATACTAGAAAGGGTTAGGGAACATTGAAAATCTATAAAGCCTGAGATCCTCACTCCAACAGTGGAATCTACCCCTAAAGGTGCCCATATCTACTAGGCCGAGCTCTATGGCTTAGGAAAGAAGGTCAGATGATAAAAATACACCATGAACCTGTGTCCTGCCGCTTCTCTGATTTGATGGGGCCACGACCTGAGATTGAATCAAGAAGCCAACATCTCTCTGAGCTCCTAGACGGATGGACGACTTGACCTAAGATTGAAGATGGCGAAAGTAGAGAGATGTCGGATGGTGCTGGAGGCGTTGGCAGGGACAATAAGCATCCTTGGAGGGGCACGAGCAGTAATATCGTGATGATAATTTTTAGAGGTATGACCTGACCCATGGCAGTGTGCACGGGTGCCATCCAAAGCCATCTTTTATAGTTTATCACAGAGATTAAAGACACTAGGTTTAGGAATTTGTTTGGGGCGGAGGGGTTTATAGAGTCACTTACAAGGGTGGAAGAAGTTGAAGGGTTATGGAGGAAAGGCTGTGACGTGATGGTCGAGAGAAATATTATTTTAACTGCTTGTCCTGAATTGTGAACACGCGGATATATGATGTGACCTGTTAGGGTGGTAGGACATGTCTTGGAAAGTCACGAATAATTAAATAATGTAACGAATAGAGCTAACACTTACTCAAATAGAACTTGTCCGGAGTTATAACTAGCTGTATACAAGTTAGAACTAGCGTTGGAGTAGTTAGAACTAACATATCAATAAGAACCAACAGTTGTGAAGGGAAAAACCGCGGGCTGGAGGTAGAGCTAACAAGGGGTGGGCTAGAATTGGTTGTATACAAGCTAGAACTAGCGTTGGAGCAGTTAGAACTAATGTATCAACAAGAATCAACACTTGTGAAGGGAAAAAAACGTGGGCTGGAGGTAGAGCTAATAAGGGGTGAGCTAGAACTGACTGTATACAAGCTAAAACTAGAATTAGAGCAGTTAGAACTAACATAGCAACTAGGGCGAACACTTGTGAAGAAAAAAAAACACTTGCTGGAGGTAAGCTAACAAGGGGTGGGCTAGAACTGGCTTGTAGACAATAAAAATTACCTTTAATCCCTATCAGAAAAGTTCAGAATAAGACTGCTAAAACCTCGCCCGAAATAGCAAAAAAAGGAGAAAATGCTGATATCTCTCAAACCGAAAGGAATTTAGTGAAACAGATAAGAGAAAACCGAGCCCTTTAGGATTGGTTTGGTCGACTCCATCTCGTTGAGATAGTCAATTTTTATATATAATTCGTCTAATTCTGACTTACGGTTTGAAAGTTATGACCCGTTCTTCGTAGCATGTTCTAGAGCTCGCCTGAAGAGCAACCCTGCATGCAAAGGAGTTTAGCTCACATGAAGGCTTCAAGCTTTAAGCTCGCCTGAATGAGGCTAGCTCGCCTACATAGCCTCGCCTACCAAGCTCGCCTGCATATTTCATGCTCGCCTGCACAAGGCAAGCTCGCCCGACAGCTGGACGCTCGCCTGCATGACCCAAGCTCGCCTACACGCTTGAAGCTCGCCTGCATGTTTTAAGCTTGCCTGCACAAGGAAAGCTCATCCCACAGCTGGGAGCTCGCCTGACGATCCCCTTGGGCTCGCCTAATGCTTGAACTCGCATGATGACTTCTCGAGCTCGCCTAAGACTTGAAGCTTGCCCGCTTGTAGACTTGAGCTCGCCTGCAGGCTTGAGCTCACCTGCATGGGTCACTAGCCCATCTGTAGGGTCTCTAGCTTGCCTACAACATCGCTAACTCGCCTGTATGCTCCAGCTCTCCTACAGACCCAAGCGCCAGCTCGCCTGCAGACCCAAGCGCCAGCTTGCCTGAACGCCTAGTCAAGCTCACTTGTCAGCCGCCCACTTAGGGTATGGGGTAGTCGTATCAATGGTCACATCCCACATCTAGGGAAGCATGGTGCCCCTTACCTAGGCTAGGCATAGCCAAAACTCTCCTAATAGCCGTTGATGGCTACAAGAATATGTGGCTAGCTCCCTCACCCCTACTAGTGGTCAAATCCCACAAATCAAGAGATGACACATGCCATCACTTGCATATTTAAGGCCACCTTCAGACAACATGAAGGTGGTGGATTGGTTGCTGCTTACTTGGCTAGCTAATCTTCCAAAGGTTGAACCTTAACTCATTTGCTAAAGGCTCCCTCATTTGATTGGCTTGAAGATTACAGAGACTTAACTATCTTTAGCTCTCTCATTGGCTACTCGGTTTTGACTTGCTTGCTGAAACCTTCTTCTGAGTAGTCGGCCTTAACATTCAAGTTCGGGTAGATTCGAACTCATCCAATCGGAACTTCGATCGGATTATCCAAGTGAAGCAAACTAGGCACGAGCACCAAGGGAGGCGTCCTACCGCTGCCAACGAATCCACATTAAACAAGAATGGTCATTCCCTTCTCCTCTGTTATAAAACATTGACCATTAGTTTGTAATAAGCTATTGTTATAAATACGAATGACCCCCTCGAACCAAGAAGTCAATTTTTACACCCAACAGAAGATGGCGACCACTGTGGGAGTAACTGTTTCTTCAACCGAAATAGTGGTGGTGCAGTTCGATGAAATTATGGTGGGGACAACTATTGAGTCCCTCGTGATCAAGTTCAAGGAGTACTTATCTTCATCATTTTCTGGCGGTAATGCGTCTCGCAAGTGCTACAGAGTTGCATGTGTGGCCCAGACCCAAGTGGCCGAGGCAACTATGCAGGAGAGCTCCGACCAAGCAAACACAAGGGGGTCAATTTCCCACAAGTTCATCAAGGCCGAGCCAAAGGCAAAAGATGCAAGTTCAAGGGCTGCGAAAGAGGGGTCGTTGAACGATCATCGCAGACCCCCATGCAAGAGGAGACGATGGTGTAAAACCCTGTAAAATAAAGTGAATGAGTTTTTATTGTGAAATATATATTTATATCATAGATAAATATAATAACAAGTGTTTGGGGATCAAACAAGTGTATATATGTGAGAGAAATCAAGTGGATAAGACCGGCACATAATCAATCATGCACAAACAAGAATTTTCCTATCCGGTTGATCGTGCCATAATGGCGGTCGACCGTTGGGCGTACAGGTGGGCAGAAAGGCTTCT